>NW_009731547.1:397-24673 GCF_000703405.1 Apaloderma vittatum | reverse complement strand
CCGCGGCTGGCCTTGGGAATAGCGGCGAGTTCGTGCTTCTGCCCAGCAACTCCCAGGCAGACCACCACGGCGAAGGCAGTGCCTGACAAGGCCCAGTCCTGCCCTGATACAGACTCACTAGCTCTGGGGTTTTATGGGATGAGACAAAAGCAGTCAGTTCCAAGCGGGCTGCGTGCACACCGACACCCCTGACTTCGCTCCCACTTCTCGTCCTCTCGCCGTTGCCCTGTACTCACAAGCCACAACTTGGAACGAGCAAGTTGCGAGGGTGTGTAGCTACAAGCCTAAATCCTTCTCACCCCGAAGTCTCAATGTCCAAACTCTTCTAGAGAAAGACAGAGTCAAGCCCAGGATGGCAGGAGATCCTTCTGTACCACCCACCTGGAGTTTCCTTCAGTTGTATGGTCCCTTAAGGAGCAAACCCCTGGCAGAGGCAGCCACTTTCCCGGCGCTTGCTGTGACACTCTACCACAAGTCACTCAAAAATAACATGCCCTGCACAATCTCACCTTCCTACAAGCACTTTGCATTGCTTCAGCTGCTAAGCTGATCCCATCATAGTCAGGCTGAGCTTTTCCAGGGCAACTCTATGCCAGTTCTATTCATAGCCAGAGGAACGGGGCCTCAAACTCAACACGCTTCCCTGGAGAAAAATCTGTCTGAACTGCTTCTTTAAAAATAAGTTCAATGACTTGCTTAACACTTAGCGTTCAAGCTGCAGCAGTTCCATAAGGAAAAAAACCAAAAAGGCAAGGACCATGACAAGAAGAATCAGGATAAATACAAAACTCTTCTACATTTCTGCAGTCCCGGTGCAGCCTGTAGCAGGGCCAGCTCTGGCTTCCAGTGGGGATGCAGTTAAGGGACAGAAGAAAGATGGTGGCTTCAGCACAGAAGAGAAAATTTGGAAATCGTGAGAAAAATCAGTTTGGCAAGAGGCTACTTCACCTTTCAGCAGCCCAAAGACCTAACGGATGGCAGATGACTTAAGGTAAGGCAAGACTCAAGCTCTAAAAAAACCAAAAGGAAGTTAAAAAGCCGTATGAACTCGAGAGCGTCATCTACGTCCTGATTGTTTGGCAGTTCAACAGCCAACGGCAATTCAAAGTGCATTATTTGGGGGAGCCCAGCTGGGTCAGCATCAGCCCGGCCACGGGCGGCGGCCGGGCCTCAACACAAACCTAGGACAAGGTCTGAGCCCGCGTGTGTCTGAGCACAGAGACCCCTTGCCTGGCCCAGCGGGCGACAAATGGCTACAGTCAGTCCCACCAGTCTCCATCCCGGGGAAATGCCCCTTTGCAGCACACTGAGGAGCACAGGGCAGCCTGCTGCTGAGGGACGGGACTGGTCCCACCCTACGCGCCTTTCCCTTCCCACCCACCCTCAGCCCCCGAGGGCGGCGGGCTCAGAAGAGCGGCAGGCACTCTTTCGCACAGTCTAGAGGTGGCAGCTTGATCTGAAACCCTTCCTGAGGGAAGAGAGAAGCCTGCATGTCCACGTTGATGCAGAGTAAGCCCATCATGAGCTGGCGTTGGTACTCGTCCCACTTCATCATGACGTCGGACAGGGAACGGTTGCTTCTCATCCACATTGGCAGCGCTTCACCGCAAGGCGGTGCGGGAGAAATCGGCAGGCTCTGGGGCCTCCCAAGCTCGAGGTGGTAGTAGAGCCTGGAAGGCAAACACACGCAAAGAATCAGTACGTAGGAAGACTTGAGCAGGTTACCGGGCCAGAACTCCAGAACCGCAGAGCTCTCTTGTTCTACCTCTGACTGCAGGACCTTAGTCAGAACCACAGAGCTCTCTTGTTCTACCTCTGACTGCAGGATCTTAGAACCACAGAGCTCTCTTGTTCTACCTCTGACTGCAGGATCTTAGTCAGAACCACAGAGCTCTCTTGTTCTACCTCTGACTGCAGGATCTTAGAAGTCTCAGCCTTGCCTCATCCTCAAGCCTGCTGCCAGGAGTTCAGTTCAGAAGCACACACAGACCCAAAGGGTTCTACCTCGTTTGGAAACCCTCTGGTGTTTCCCAGCCACCCTAGGGCATCCCCATCCTAATCCAGGCCTCGGTCTCAAAGCAGAAAAGGTCATTTGAGCACAAACACTTCTTGGAAGGAGCATTTAGGGGACCTTGGGCCAGCAAATGCCACACAGGCAAGCACCTCTGTCTTCTACAGAGGGTACGGAACAACCTAGCTTATTGTTTTAATTAAACCCCAGAGACCACAGTCCAGATTTGCATTTTAGGTCGGGCAGTAAATCCTTCTGGTCAATTTGTGTTTCACTTGCTCTGCTCCAAAGGGGTAGAGTCTGTAGAAGGCAAAAGGTGAAAGGGGAAACGGAGGGCTCCGCGAGAAAAGTGCCGTACCTGGCTGAAAGGTGGCTGCCCAGTTTCTTCTTGGCTTTCTTCACAAGATAGTTGCAGATTTCAGTCATCTGCTCCCTCATCCATCTAATATCCTCAGGGATATCTGGGAGCCATTCCAGCAACCTGGGAAGAGACGGGAGACAACCTTTGGTTGGGCCACACAGAGGAGAGGATGAGGAGAACGCTGGTGTTGCCTCCAATCAAAGGCTACTCGTTATTTTTAGTGAGAGAGGCATTAAGAGCCATTTACACTACCATTCATAGATTTAAGGGGGAGAAGCTGTGAAGGCTGAGAACAGCCCAGGAACTTACTCTTTACATTTTCCACACTTCCCATATTTTTAATCTGTTTTGAGATATGGAAAGTTTTTTTTCCCCTCAGCCTTTCTATCACAAACTGTCACCTCCCAAAAACTTTTTACAGGGTACTTTGTACCAAGAACAAGTCTGACAGACCCGTTTCCCAGCTGCATAAGCTGGAAATGGCTGGGACTGCTCTACCCCTCGCTCTTGTGCGATTCTTACTTTCATCCCTGCATTCCCAGTTGTGAAGTCTGTCCCCAGGCTCTGAAATCTACCTTGGGCAAGTTCCAGTACACAGCCAGCTTCCTTCAAGCTGGAAGAGCTAAGTGACACGCAAAGGTAGGAAACGTTTTGTTTGTTTTCATATGCCTGGTAAGCGGCAGAAACTCTTTCCCCGGGAAATCTGGAACTGCAAAGTTAGAGAAGATCCTACCCGGTCCATTCATGCCCCACCAGCTACATCAAACACTTGGCTGCGCCGCGGGAACCAGGTGAAGGCCTACCTGACAGTGAAGGAAACCGCAGACTCCAGAGGCAGCATGTAGGGAACCATCATTGCCGTGGCCACACGTATAGGCAGCATGTTGGTGATGCCAGTCAAGAAACCTCTTCTTTCAGCACAAGCTTCCAGCAGAGCTGAAGGGAGGAAGCAAACGTGCCTGAATCCCTGCAACGGGACCATCCCTTTCCTTGCTATACCCCAAGATATTACCCAGCTCGAGGTCTCCCCTCACTGCCTTCCACTTCTTAAGGAAATCTTGCTCAGGGTAGTAATTCTCTGAGCACAGCTGAGAACAGCAGCTTTTACCTTTATCAGACTCTCAAAGGAGTAAGCAACAAGATCCTCTCCTTACCACGCAGAACACTCTCAGATGAGCCACCCCCTCTCAATTCAGCCTCAACTTAACTGAAGAGGCCCCCGCTCCACCTAACCATCAGCAGGTGCCAGTGGAAACCCCGAGTGTGGCCAAGCCTGGCCACAAGCCATCCCAACACATCCCCGTCCTCTTCTGGAGCGGAGCAGGCAGCACAGGGAGGCTACCTGTGCTCCCTCCCTTTGGATCATACCTTGGTTCAGTCTGGGAGGCAAGTGTTCGAAGATGTGCTCTTCGACAACAGCGAGGGCAGTATTGTCCTCTGCTTGGTCCTCAACTTCAGTTTCTTCCTCTTTCTTCTCTCCTGGGGGAGCTTCTATGGCGAGGAGAGGGCGGGCAGGACTTGGGCGATTCAGGAGACCTGAGAAGAGAAGTCACGCCACGGGGATGATACAAACGAGCTGCCCTGCCTCACCTGGCCTTTAAAATGTTAGCCCTCATTTTACTCTAAGCGCTCTCAGACATCATACCCAGCCTCTTTGGCTTATGAGTTAAAAACCTCGCTGCTCTAAGATCATCCTCGAGCCACCAGAAATTCCAGCTTTTCCCACAGGGTGGGCACAGCACCACAGGGTGGGCACAGCACCACAGGGTGGGCACAGCACCACAGGGTGCTGTTCGGCAGCGCTTTGTTGCTATAATCTGCCCGTTGCGGGCAAGAGTTCCCTCCTGCAGGTTAATCCACAGACACAGCCCAATAACTGCTCTTTCTCCCAGGGAGCTGCTCGTCGCGGAGCAAACCAATGTGCTCAACCCGCTGTACATCGACACTAGGTGGCATCAAACACACGCTCAACCTGCTACAACAGTTGGAGGCGACAAAGTCCAGGACTTGGACACATTAAAGTGTGCTCTGCGGTGCTGTTACTCCAGCCGTGCCCTAGCTGCACATATAAAGGTGCAGGGTATCTGCAGGAGGCGCAGATGGCACCGGGACCCAACCACCGTATTGGTGCAGCACCAGAGCTTTGACACAAAAGCACCGCTTTGGTACGGGAGGGGTCGGAGTCCCGCAACACGCTCGAGTTGTCCGCTCCACCTCTGCCTCCTGAAGTGCTGAAATAGACTTATTAATGGAAATTCCGTGTTCTGATATCCAAGCCACAGCTCGGTTCTGCCCCTCCACCCTTCACATTGCACTGTTGATGATCCCCAAAGCCAAGGCAGCGAGCCCAGCACAGGAGAGGCAAGTCAGAGCACCCCGCGAGCGCCCAGCACCTCACCGTTCTTCTTGAGGAAGTACAGCGCGTCCCGATAGCCCTGCTTGCACATATCCCGCAGCACCTGGGGGCAGAAGAAGGCAAAAGCAAGTCATCTGGAGGTTGCTTGGCTGAGTAGAGTGAACACCCAGCTCAACACTGGCTTTAGAGGAATTCTCCTGATTCCTGAGCGATCCCAAGGATGGGATCTTCCCAGCTCTTCCCCAGCTTTAAGCAGGAACGGGAGGTATAACATAAGCAGACTGGATATGGGAATCACAGGGGAATTCAGAGAGGAGGGGACATCTGGAACCCTACCTAAGTACTGGCTTAGACTTGTGGTCGCCTCACTTCCCTATCTAGGACTGAGGGTGCTGCAGGCAGCCTTCAGCGAGTCGTTCTGACCAGCAGCCCAGAATATTTCCCAGGGGACGTCAGGAAACGCTACTGTCTGCATTTGCAGATAAAGCCTGCTAAGACTAGAGAGGCGGCAGGAAAAAAAAATTTCTCCAAGTAATTGAGCACATAGATGCCCGCTTATTATTGCTCAAACACCAGGGCCGCCTGAGGCTGCATTTGCTCCAAAGCACACAAAGCTGTTTGTGGTGCCACCTGCTCCACTGGCACTTTGTTTTTTTAGGAGACCATCGCTGACTGCAGGCTGGCAGCTCTGTCCTGACCTTAAAATGCTCAAGAGCACAACACATCCCTGTTTACAAGCGAGCCCGGCTGCCTGGCAAAGGCTACTCTAGAGAGTGCGACACAGGAACACTTTCCAAGCAACTGCTGCCATGAAATTCCAGATCTCTCGGTAGCAAAAGGAAACCAGCCTTGTGCAGACGGTCAGCGTTTGCCAAGTCAGTGGGTCGGTAATGTCAAGGTTAAAAAATAGACAAACAAGAGATACAAAATTAAGAGTGTCTAGAAACTTCTTCCCCTGAAGGGCCCAGTGTAGAATCATAGAATCCTAGACCAGCCTAGGTTGGAAGAGACCTTGGAGATCATCTAATCCAACCCCCTGTCATGGGCAGGGACCCCTCTCAACCAGCCCAGTTTGCTCAAGACCTCGTCCAACCTGGCCTTGAACACCTCCAGGGAGGGGGCAGCCACAGCTTCTCTGGGCAATTTATTCCAGAATCCTGCCACTCTCAGATTGAAGAATTTTCTTCCTGAGATCTAATCTATATCTATTTTCCTTTAAGTTAAATTCATTTCCCCTTGTCCTATCAGTGGATATTTTTGTCAAAAGTCTCTCCCCAGCCTCCCTGTAGGCTCTCTTCAGGCACTGTAGACAGTGAAAAGGTCCCCCCGGAGTCTTCTCTTCTCCAGCTGAACAAGCCCAGCTCCCTCAGCCTGTTCTCGCAGCAGAGCTGCTCCAGCCCCTGGGTCAGCTTTGTGGCCTCCTCTGGACTCGTTCCAACAGCTCCGTTTCCCTCTAACGGTGGGGGCACCAGAACTGGATGCAGGATTCGAGGTGAGGTCTCACCAGAGCAGAGCAAAGGGGGAGAATCCCCTCTCGATCTGCTGGCCACACTTCTCTGCGCCCACCTACTCTCCCCAAACTCTAGTGCTGCCAGGAAACTCACCTGCGGCTCCGGAGGAAACAGGGCCTTTGAAAGGCGGTAGAGGTTGCGAAGGTTGAACTGGATGCTTGTGTTGGTGACTCTCAGCTCGTGCATGTTTGTAGAACTGTCCCGTGGACAGATATCGCTCTCTCCTGAGAAGGGAGACACCGTGATTGTGTTCTTCAGCTCATATTGTGGCAAGTTGTCAGAAATGCCTCCATCAACGTATCTCTGAAATCAAGACAAATGAAAGAGTCTTCATTTCTCATCGCTGGTGAAGCGGCTTTTTTACTGTGTGTCCCTGTGAGTATCTGTGCCAACAGCTTGGGAAGAGAATGGAGTACATCCACCAGCACTGGAGAAGTCAACACCAGTGAGAGTCCAGCTGTGTCTCAGGTCTTCAACAAGGAAGGCATGTTCACTCGTGTGACTGCTGGCGCTGTCCAGTAAAACATGACACACCAACAACCACCCGCGGTGCAAATTAGCACTCATCTAAGCTGTCACACTGTGACATTGAGCCATTTTGCACCTGTGCTTCAAATTAATAAGCTCAGACACGAGTCCCCACTGGTGGGAGGTTTATTACCCAGGAGCAGAACGAGCTGATTTGTTGCTAGCAGGCTTATCAAGCAGCAGTCCCAGCACACGTCTACCCATGTGTGGTCTGCTTGCTGTGATGTGATAACAGAGCACAAGGGACTTGGGTTTTGCTTTTAACAGGAGCCCTCTTATCAGAGAATGTTCTGTTCCTGTGCATCATAAACATGTTTGTGCTACCCTTGCAGGAAGGGCAACCCTAGTAGCATGTACTCAACTCGAAGTATCTGTTGGAGTACCACAGCTGCACAAGATGCTGAGCAAGACAATCCCTATCGCAGGCCTTCAGCAGAGTAAGCAACATGCAGAAGATAAAACAAAGGGGACGTCGGTCAAGCCAAAAGAGCAGGATGTTCGAGACCTTTGCAGAGCAACAACTCGAGCTCTTGTGAATCGCGGTGATAAGAGGAAAAAAAAAAAATAGACAAAAACGTGCTGATTTTGTATCAGGGTAGATCCTGCCATTTGCAGCCTGGAACCCTTCCCGTTGGATGGGTTCAAATGCAAATCATCACCCAGGAGCTTCACAGCCCCATAAGCAGTAGCTGTAACGCCTTTCAGCTGTCTGCCAGGTGCCAGAGGCTGAGCCCAGGCAGAGCATGAAGAGGAGGTGCTCTGCTCTGCATCACGCTTTGCCTCGTCTCAGGCAGACCGACCACTGACACCGGTCGTTTGCTGCACAACACCTAGGAAAATGCCAGCTGCCTTCCCCGGTGTGTGCTCTTCTCTCTTGCTCTGGAGTGCAGACAGGCAGACACCTCTTCAAGCAGCTTCTCTGAGCCTGAGGAACAGCTCTGGGTGACAGCACTCAGATTCAGCAGCAGGAACCCAGCTCCCATCGAGGCAACAGGGTCAGCGCAGACTGCACAGCGGGTTTCCTGGGGGCAAACTAGACCTCAGGGCTACCTCTACATGCAGCCTACAGGTTCAGGAGAGATGGCTTGCCATTACAGTTGTAGGCTGCAGCAGCCCTCACTCATAGCACAGGGCGTTCTGGCCTCACATCAGGCTTTGTTCACCGCACACAGTACCGAGACAGACCCAGCTGCAGACCTCTGCACCACCTGGATTTGGGCAGTGGAGAAAGCAGAAGGATGGGATAGACTAAAAACAAGAAGTACACCCTCCTCTCGGAAACAGGAATGGTCAGCTTGCTTACAGGCTGCTTTCTAGACAGAGTGCCGAAATACAATTGAACCTTTGCCCCCTTTTAGAGTGAGCATCAGTTTTCCCTAAGCCAAGAGCAAACAGGAAACTGTTGTCATCATCTCTCCAAAGCTGCTCCACTGGAAGCCAGATCAGGCACAGCTAGGGCGGAAAGAACGGACAGGCTGAGTGGGAAGAGGACAGAACAAAGGAGGCAGCACCCACTTCGCTTAAAGAAAACGGAGGAAAGTGTTTTGGCCATTTAACCGAGACAACAGTAGTTTTGCAGTGAGCAAGCAGAAACAGACGTTTCCCTGAGGGTGGCAGCATGAGTGCATGGAGACCCTTTAGAAGTCAGGCTTAACTGCAGTAAGGCTGGCAGGCAGAGCCTTCTCCCTGCATTGGAAATCTCGGAACACTCGTGCAGACCCCACTCTCCAGCCCACCCAAGCAATGCTGATCACTGCTCCTTCATCAAGACCAGCTGCCACATCTTTGGAATTGCCTGAACCTCCAGCAACCCAAGCCTAACCACTCTCCAACCTCTTGTAAAGCCCCAAAAAGCACAGGGCCACAGGCTGGAGCCACCAGCCACCTGCAGGTGTGAGCAGCAGCAGCTCTGGAGGATGCTTCATGGATCAGTGCAACTGCCGGGGTGCCCAGTTTCATTCCCTTATTATGCCCTCCCCCTCACTTGCATAAACTGACAATTAGACCTTTTTGACCCTCATTAGGGGGTCTTGGTATTTGGAAATTCTTTTTTTTCTCCTTCCCCACACCCATCTTCACTCCACGGGACTGCCAAAGCTCAGAGAAGCAACCACCAGAAAAAGGAAGGAGGCAGCATATGGATTTTACATCCGGCCCACAATCCTATCACCTGGAAAACCAGTCCTCATGTCTGACCTGTGGCAAAGAGTCATCACAGGCATGCTAGGAACCACGCAGTCCTGCTTCAAAATCTTTTCCCAGGCTCACCCTCAACCTCATTTAACCTCTCCCCATCACCAGTCCCCACTTCAGAGACAGAGAGCCATGATTTTCTGGGGAAGAGATAGGAATTTGTTTCCTCATCTCATATATTCCCTCCCCACCTTTCCCCATGAGGACGCCTGGCACAAGGAGTCACCCCTCAGTGTGCCAGGGCAGCTGCACATTCCAGAAACTCTGAAGCCGCACACAGCTTGGGAATTGTTGAGATTTTGCTCAATCCACACTGACCTCAACTAGCCCCAGAGAAGCGTTAGGCAAGAGCCACTGCTACGGTCTCACTAGCTGGGGGACAACAGCCCCGTGTGCAATCACGGAGCAAAATGGCAAACCGTTACCGGTCCTGTCACTTCTGCGACGGGATGGACATCGGACATTTCTTCTAGGTCACTTCCCTGCCCAACATGCTCGCACAAGACAAAAGCGGACAAGTTGTGTATTTCTCAGGAGCCAAACTGACCTCACTTTTAGGACACAGATTTGGTGCTGCGCTCTGACAAAGCATCTTGGTCACGTCACTTTACGGGAAACCAGGGCACAAGTACATTAACAGCAGTTCTCCCTCTTCTCTCTGACTAGTTCATTTGCTAACAAACTGCCTTTTAATGTGTGCATTAACCTAGTAAAAAGGACGTCCAAGCTCAACTGAGGCCTTTAAGCATGACTGCAAGATTCAGAAATGCTCCAGCTCCACACAGCTTTCAAACGTTTTCATTTCTAACATGCAAACACAGAAGGGAGAAATCGCTCTGGACAGCCTTGGATTGGATGTTAAAGCGAGCTCTAGCAGGCTGCAGAACATTATTCTGGAGGAAAGACAGGAAGAACTCCAGGGGGAGAAAACAACCAAACAAACAAAACACAAACCAAACCAAACAAAAAAACAAAAAGAAAATATCTGGTATCAGCACCCCTAGTTAAAACCCCATAGAAAGCATCAGGCATGTGGGAGAGGGACTACACTCATGATTTCTGTCCTGGACTCAAGTTTTTTCCACACACAGGGTTGGAGCCTCAGTGACGAAGAATATTGTATCAGGCAGCCAAGAGAACCATCCCTTAAGTCAGTCAGCACTTCCACTGTTGGAAGCTGTTCATCTGGGAATTTCTCATGCTCTTCAGAAGAATTGCTGCCAGCAGACAGGCAACAAGAGTGCAGAAACCAGAGCACCAGCATGTCTGCCTTACTTACCACTCCACGCAGGGTTGGAGGTATCAGCCCACAGTAGACGGGGATGAAGGTGCTGCAGACACAGGCCTGAGGGAGGAAGAGATCCAGAATGTAAGAAGGAAACCAACACCTACTGAGCCTGTTACTCTTCTCCAAACACCACACGGGCACTGTACTCCAGTACTAAGGATATCTGGAGAACAAGACAAAACAGCAGCTCCTGCCCAGCCCCCTGCCGGAAGTTTCCATTCACCTGGATCAGCTCCTCTTTGGAGTTGAAGTCCGACAGTATCACGTTTTCTCCATCCGAGACCCGTGTCAAGGAAATACCCAGACGTCCCGCTGCAACCTCATGCCCGTTCTCTGGCACGGTCTTGGACAGGCAGATCCGAATGATCTTCACCAAGTTGAAGGATGGGTGGAGTGGGCCCAAGAATCTTTTCCGGGCTTCTTTTGACACTCGAATAATGCTGGCGCCAGCCTCACCTGCAACAAGAGAAAGAAAAACAGACCATGAAATCTCAGGAAAAACAGCCTTCGCCTTTACAAAAAGCGCAGAGAAGCCTCATTCACAGCTTTACTCTGAGGTTTCTCCCCACTGGATGATATATATAACTCAAGACGAGATCTGACTGTTATGGGCAGTGTTATAGAACTCACGAAAGTTTGCTGCCTTGGCCCTCGGATTCACCTACTGCTAAGAGCTACCCTCATCTTAAATATGTTTTATAAAGTCTCTGAAGACCACTTGCATCTAGCTAAGGCCTCACACTTTTTCTTAGATCCTGTTTCATTAGCCAGTGCAGGCGTGGTGAAAACACAGACTCAAAGAAAACGATGGAAATGTTAAAAGATGTTTGAGCTTACAGCTAAACCCAGTTTGAAACATCTTCCACTAAAACTTTTCTCATAAGCATCTTTGTTTCTCTTCTTTTATCCTGATATGAAAACTAAAAGTCACCTGCCTGTAAGCAAAAGTGCCAGTAAACACAAACGTCGGTGCTTTCCAGCTAAGCCATCCCAGCTCGGCTGTTAACGTCAGCCACATCTCAGGCGAGCTGGACGGACACTCCGTGCCTCCTGCAGAACCTTTGGTGTCCCTTCCCTTCCACGTCCAATTCCACAGCGCTCAGCTGGGCCCTGACGTGAAGACATACCCACTTCTCCCTTTCACACAGTGACCCAGTTGGGTCTGGAGGAGAGGGGACATTCCGTCTGCACAAAAGGGAAGGCATCTGCTAAGCTGATTATTTCAGTCATCAGGAATCCCATCTGGCAAGAGCATCAGGGCTCTCCAGGGAGAAAAGACGGACAGGAGAAAACAAAACAAACACAGCACCCCAAGCCAAGCCCTCAGCACCCAGCACCGCTGCCCTTTGCCCACACCAACTGCTGCTTCCACTTGCATCTCCCAGCCGTGGTGAGACACAAGAAAACAGTTTCTCCAAGTACCAGCCAAGCCCGGGGCACAGACACATTTGAAGAACATAAAGGAAAGAATTAAAGAAACCGGGAGGAGAGAGTCATGCTTTCACAAATTAAGACGTCTCTCCAATCAAACTCAAGTTCAGTTCCTGGAAAAAGGTGTTGGCTTCAGTTCCAGCCAACTGGAAATCCCTCTGGTTTGCTCTCCCAGCCACTCTTGCAATCTCAGAAAAGCAGCAGCAGAAGGAAAGAACGCAAGTCGGACCCAGGTGAATAAACACAACGGAGATAAGAGCAGCAACACCCTCAGCGCTCCGTTGGCACCTCCTACTCTTTTGCAACACACGTGCACCAGCAACATGTTTTTCCTCAATGCAGTCTGGCAACATGGTTCTGTGCTTAGGAAACCCAGCAACACCAGTAGCTCAAGCATGCACAGAACTGGATTTCTGAACGTGACCAGAGCCTCTGGGGTCAGGATTTTAGGCACCGTGAGGCAGCAACTTTGCAGAAAATCCAAGTTCTCCTCCCCGAAGCAATTTTTAGCGCTATAATCCCAGTCTTCTGCTCTGTCCTAAAGCGATGTTCAGCAGCCTAATTCTGATCTCTCTTACTGAATTAGCAGTAAGCCACTGAGCCCAGCCTGTTTCAGATCGGAGCCGCGTGGTTCAACATCCCTCCCAACACGCCGTCAGCCTCACAGAAACTACATTTGATCAGCACCGTGACATCTGCTCCCCAAGACGCCTTCACATCTGACAGGGGGAACAAAGAAAACGCAAGAGAGCCAAGAATTAGACAAACCCCCGGGCGGCACCTTGGCCACAGCACCCCAGGAAACTCGGAGTGCACTGCAGTGAGCTGCTGGCTTAGCTGAGGGGGGGTGTCGAACGTGCCGTCGCGGGGAGACACCCTGGGCACAAAGGCCGTGCTGGCGGGGTGTGGGTCACCCAAGAAACGCTGCTTGCAGAGCGACGCTTTCAGACTTGGCATCTCCGTCCGCAGAGAGATTTGATAGCAACACGCTAAACAACTGCAATTAAATCAAGCTTGTGACTCTTGGAGCTCAGATGGGAGCTGGAAGGTGTGGTTTTTTAAGAAAAACCAAACCAGTAAAGTTCTCGCTGTGCCAGGAAACAGACTGTCTCAGCGTCTGAGGGGAGATTTCAGCTGCCTGCTCTATCACCATTTCACAACCAAAATAAGAATTACTGCTAATTAGCAATTCCATTCTTTGATTCTTTTCTGCATGCTTATGTTGGGGTGGGTTATTTTATCTACATGTGCATGCATACAGGTACAGGCTTCTGAGGTATTTCAATTTAAAGGCACCTCTGATTCGGTTGGACTAGCTGTCTCGCTTTCAAAGCTGAGCATGGAAGGGCTCTGTGGGAAGAGAGGGGCACAGGGTGACCTGCAGCATCACCGGCTTTCCTGGAAATAGGGCTGGCTGAGGGTTCAGCCAAAGGAGCTGGATTTACGTAGTTAGGTCCATGGCAGACGACGAGCCCTCTTGGAAAAACATTTGGGAGGGCACAGAAGAGGTGAGAGTGGTTTAGTCCCGTTAACTACCAGAAGCCCTGTTCCAGGAAAACCAGCTCAGGTTCTGCTCGCAGCCTGCCAGAGGGAGCAGCTGAATGAGAGGTGGTCAAGAGAGACGAGTCCCGTAGGGTCAGCCACTAGCTGTCAATTATTACTAGGTCTAGTCCGGTGCCAACTCCAGCCCACAAAAAAGTTTCTAATGTTTTGTGGGGTTTTTTTGATGGATCTGGTGATTCAGGACACAGGGTCATATGAAAAAGCTAAATTAAGTTCTTCTTCCCTTATCAAGGGCAGAGACCATTCCTACACAGTTGCTATTGCTTGCTGGGAAAACACTTCCTTCTTCTCCCACCAACCAATTCATTCCACACTTCTGCCTATACAGGTTTACTAAGCCAATATTCCTCTAAAAATACATTAAGACATGTGGAATATTTCACTGGCATTAGAAAAGCCATACCCCCCCCACCTTCCCTGCCCCCCACCACTGCCCCAGTGGGTGTTGCTATAAGTGAACCCAAGTGCTGCCGGGCCATCGGCCTTATCTCCATTTCAGTTGCGATGACGCAAAGGAGCATCAGGCAGTTGTGTCCCGAAACAGCCCAGCGTGTCCCCTGCCAGACAAGCTGCTTCCCCTCTGCTCCTTCATCCTCTCATCCTTCTGCAGTGGGTACCAGAACCGGGTGACTCTTATCAGTGGGAAAAGACCTGAAAGCAGCTGCTAGTTCACATTTTTAAGCTCTATAAAGCCAGCTTGGCATTAGCTTATTGACATAACAAGACTGTTCCCTTAAAGAATGGGCTTTCACCCCTGACAGTCACGCTCAATTCCAGAATAACCCAGTAGCTCAGTCTCTAACACCTCGTATCCCCTAAACCACCCTTCTCAAACACGAGAAGCATTCAAGCAGCGTGTGCTATTAATAATTGTATACCAACACCTCCAGGCACAGCAGCCTGCTGCTCCTCTGCCTCTGGACAAAGGGGAAAAGCTGAAGATTAAAACTGATGTCAGCCAGCTCGCTGGGAAGACCCTTAACTGCAGCTAAGAGCTCCGAGATGAAACAGAAAGGCTGCTTGAAGCCTGTGCAACACGTGAGGATGAGGACTGCCACAACCACGGCGGGAGGGGTGAGGAGCGGGGAAGAGGGGCCCTTCAGACTGGCACCTTCAGCAGCCAAGGGCACCCCAACGCTCTCCCGTTGACATTGAACCACCCCGATACCCATTTGCTAGCCAGCAAAAGGACAGCTGACCTATGAAGTATTTCAAGTGGAAAAAAAAGCCTAAGACAAACAAAAATAGGAGCAGGGCCGGCTGAAGAGGGAGAGGGGCATTCTGGAAATCCGACCCAGCGGCTCCTGTGACTGTGGCTAACCCAGGACACTGCGGCTCCCTCTGGAAGAGTTCCATATCAGCACAAAGATCACCCTCTGCACCAGGGACGTTCCAGCGGCTGCAAACGGGATGCCAGCTTAAAGGAAAGGCTCTCCAGCAGGAGTGGAGAACAGACAGTGGGGGAATGCAGGGACAGCATCTCCTGTCCCTGGCACAGACAGAGAGGTCACTGCAGATGCCACAGCTCACCCGGGCTGCCAGGGAACCACGCGGATCCTCACTAAACCTGCTTCTCATTCAACACCAGCAAGAATTCAACTGGACTCAGCCACGCAGGAGGCACCACTCCTCTCTTCCCAGTCCCATTACCCAGTTAGGGCTCCAGACTGACCCGGCACACCGATACCAGCAGCTCTGAAAGGACGCCAGCTAGCAGAAGGAAGCGTAGGTGCTTTCGACATTCCTACGGCACCCTGAGAGCCCAGTGCCTTGTTAGTTTGGGATGGCATGACCAGGCTATTTTGACGGCAAGATTTTGAGGACAGGAGCCAGCTCCCATGTACCATAACCCGAGACTTCGTTCTGGAGCTGCTTCAGTTCTGCTTAGCTATCTGCTCCAGCGATGGTTGTGTGATACTCGGCACAGATGCTCCCTGCAAGAGCCCCCAGATACGATCTTCACACTTTGCTTTCCACTCAGATGGTTGCTGAGCATCACTGGAGCTCTCATTTCTCCCATTGGTAGAACCCAGTCCAGACCTGAATTTAGGATGAGTCGCAGGAAATTTAGTAGCATAATCGCCTTCAGTGTTAATTTCGCTGGGTTGCCTGTCCCTTGCTACTTCAGCTGTTCCCATCCCTCACCCACAGAAGAGCAAAAAGCCAGTCTCTATCGACGAGTACAGGTTTCAGAACTGTCCCATGTTTTTCCTGGGCACAAATCCCCAGGCTGCTCCTGCTCAGCACACACAGCCCCTGCACCTGCCTCTTCTCTGGGTACTGAGAGTAAGCAACGCGCATGCTTTGCCTGCCAGGCCTCTCCCAGGAGATGCTACGGCCCCAATTATACCACAGTCCTGTCACCAGCGCAACAACGTCAGTTTGTAAACAAGAAGAAACAGAAGTTTGCAAGCTGACATCTAGAAAATGATTAACAGAGAACTTTAATGAATGTTTCCCCAGAGGTAGCTCAGAGCACCGGGAAGCACTGCCCAACAACGTGCCGGTGGCCCAAGGACAACCCCAATTCTTGTGGGCTGTGACCGCACAAGGTCCCACTGCTTGGCTGGGCTTTGCTGCTGCTCTTCCCACACTCACGCTGAAGCAACCCGGCTTCCACTTGCTGTCCCAGGAGAGCAAGGACGAGACAGACCTTGCGCTGAACAAAGGCCGACGTGTCCTCCATAGGAACCTGACCCGAGGGGCCCAAAGACACGTTCATGCCAGCAGGAAACCAAGTGAGAGCAGTGGCTTATGATCTGCCCTTACAAGACACTTTCAGGTGACAGGTGTACCCCACAGCTCTTTAAATCCAGCGTGAAATCCTGGACAGATGTCTAAAAGCATCCGGTGTGGAAGGGGTATCTATCCCTCACTTGTCAGAAGATGTATTACTCTCATTCTTTAACACAAAGAAGGAAAAAAAACAAATCGCTTTTTTAAAAATTTGAGGCTGGAGGATGGCAGCTGGCAGCAGAGCCTTTAAAGGCACCAAATCCTTCCACATCTGTGCACAGCTTCCTGTAAGCCGGTTACGCTGAAAAACGCCATGTACCAGAACAAGCTGTTCTTCTGGGACTTCCCTAATTTTTGTTGTTCAGAGGTATATCCTATTTATTTTAAGGTTTTCACCCAATCCTCTTCTCCTATTTTGCAATCAGGTATGAAACAGCTCGGCTGACTTGGCTCCAGATAAGAGAGAGAGAAAGGAAGCTTTTGTTTTTGTTTTTGGCGGTGAACAGGTATCAAACACAACTCCCTATCACACACACAGCACGAAGGGCACCGATACCCTACTGGAGTAACTCCTCCAGATCCCTACCGGACTACAGTAAGCAACACTTATTCCGACCTTACAGGTAGGGCAGGTGGAAACACCAAGAGGAAGAAATAGCTTTTCAAGTAGGGCCAGCTCTCGCGGCCAGAGGCAGGAGCTGAAGGAAGGGCTCAGCCCACAGCACCTTCTGGCTCAGATTGTCACCGCTCGGCGTTGCTGAGTCCAGACACAAACAGTACCAAGACACAGCCCGCGGCAGAAGGGCTAAATAAACCCAGGTCACCCACAGCTGCTCCAGAGCCAGAAGTCTCCCTCTTAAGACATTTGCCCCCAAGATGTTTACTTTTATTTTTCAAGTAATATTTAGGGAAAAAAGCTGTTGGTCACTTTAACTCAAAGCCAAACCAAAAGGAGACGGTTTTCTGCTTTGAGCCAAAAGAGACAGAATCTTGTGTGCTCTGGGTAACAGTTAAGAGATGAACTGTAACTATTGCCACATCCTGGACGTGGGGAGCACAAGGACAAGATCTGCTTTTAAGTTGCCCCAGTATTTTCCAGCCGCACAGAGCAGCTCGCCCTGCAGCCCACAGGGACTGGTACCTACAGGGCAGGACCCTCACGCAAAGCCAAAGCGCAGAAGCACAGATTCATCTCCCCTCTCACCTCGAGGCGGGGTCGCTCTGCTCTGTACAGAAGCAAAGAGGCTTTGGGAGAAGGGGCCCAAGAGCTGCCAGGCTTGTTCGCAGCTCTAAGCTAAACCTTTGCACCAGACTTAATGGTGGCACACCAAAGCCTCAGCAGTCAACCGGCGTTCTGCAGGCTGAGGGCCGCTTTGTTTCCGTGGCCAGGACCGGAGCGTTTACTCTTGCCACACAAATCGGGAGACAGCGCTGCAAAACAATCACCAGGAAGGCCAAGAGGCAGCTCGGTCCAGGCAGAGAGCCAGGATCTGTCTCTGTCACAACCACGGGAGCAATCCCCACCAGCCTAATCTTTCTCCACTCTAATTCCCTAATACAAGGCTTAACGCTGCATTTCTGCTTATTGCGTTAGAGAAGAATTAAATGGTGTAACAGCATAAGAAAAGGGAAAGTCACTCGGGACCCCAGGCAAGCTGTACTCAGAGCCACGGCCTGGCCTCACCCACCCGTCAATCCCTGCCAACGCTACAGCTACAGGGTGACAAGAAAAGGGGATTCAGGGAGTGAGAGAAGGCACAGCTCAGATCCCTGCTGCTTGCTCTGAGCCGCAGCAACGCTGGGGCTCAAGTCACTTTTTAAAAGCAAGTACTCAGTGAGACAAAGCTAGTGGGAGGAAGAAACAGACCAAAAACCATGCTGTAATAATGCAAAATTGCCTTTTTCCTCTGCCCTGCACAGAGGCAGAAGTGCAACTACATCAAACTCTTGCTTTATTCATCCGAGTGAAAACCACTAACACAAAGCCTCCAGCGGCTGTTATTCTGAACACAAACTGATGCAGAAGGATGAAGTCTCGCCCACGCGCACAACGTCCCTCCGTACTCATTTCTCGAGGTGGATTTGCAGGACAATACCACACGCTCAGAGACAGAGCACGCTCTTTCCACGTCACAGTGGAGGTCTCACCTGGGGTAGATGCTTTGGAAGAGGAGAGAGAGCGCTATGGGACAGCAAGTACCTTTGCCAGCCACCTGATTGCTGAAGACAAAGGGGAGCGAGCAGTCATGCTTTCTGCTTCCAGAGCCTGAAAAAAGAGCTGTCACACCAGCATCACTTCAGCCTTATCACACACCAGCCTTTCACCAAGCCCAAAGCAAGGCCCGCTCACAACTTTTGGTGGCTTTCAGTCTAACACCCACTCAATGCTTTCCTGCACACTTGCAAGCGGCAATTCTTTTGTATCCAGCAGAGATGCTGCCACAGATGTGGCCAGCTCTGTTGTGCAGAAAAGGGCAGCCCAACTCCCTTCTTCCGTGTCCTTTCACACTGCACTCTTGTGTGGCTGCTGAAGCGCTGTCTCACCCTGGCACGGAATGAAAGGAATAGCTCTGCGCTCCACTGGCCCTCAGCCTGCATCGTGCCCAGCTCCCTCGTGCCCGCAGGGCCAGCCAGCTGCTCCGCTCCACGCCAAGCACCTCCCCGTGCACGTGCGAGTGCGCTGCTCGCTGTGCCCTTCCACCTCACACAGGCATGAGAATGTCACCTTGCACCCCTGGACTTTTCCCCACTAGCCACGGCGTTAGCAGAGCCTGCCACCGGAGGGTAAGCAGCTTCGTTCCAAAGTAGTTCTCAGAAGAGGCACGGGCATACTGCTCTAGAAGGAAACTCATTTTGATGACGGAGCTTATTTGGGAAGGATCTTCAGTCAGACTGCAAGGCAGGCTGCGTGCCTCAGGAGCCACGACACAAGAATATCTGGAGACTGACATTCCTTTTCTTCCACAGGCATCAGCAGCAGCCCCCCAATTGCAACTGCCTGCCATCATAGACTGGCCTAGGCTGGAAGGGACCTTAGAGACCGTTAATCCAACCTCCCTGTCATGGGCAGGGACACCACCTCTCAACTAGCTCAGGCAACACATGGGGACTGAGCGGGAATCGAACCTGCGACCTCGGTGTGTCACTGTTGTCAGCACCGTGCTCAACCCACTGAGCTAACCGGCCCCCATCAAGACGATTCAGGGTCTGTAAGCAGCCACGTGGGCAGGACAGGAGCTGCTCACGGAGGGTTGTGCAGACCCTGCAAGGGAACAGCCCCTGCTCAACCCTTCCTGCGAGGCTGAGCAGTGTGTAAGCAAGGAGAGCACCAAGACAGACGTAGCAACGTCCACCTGGAGCTCACACCCACAGAATGAAGTACAGCTGCCAGTTAAACGGTTTGTTCCCATGAAGACGTTGTTACCAATTTCACTCTATAAGAACACCAGGCCAGACACACCAATGTAGCTGCTCCTGTGCAGACAGCCCACTCCAGCAGGGCTCTAACCTTCCCCATGCGCGAGGTAACCACGGCTGCCTGAGCCCACACCCTGCCTCCATGATGCACTTCAAAAACCTTCTGGCCAGGTCCAGCCCTGAGTCAGCAGGGTTCAACGAAGCTGGCAAGAGCAGCTCTTGTAATCAACGTGTGTAAAGGGCTCCCTGAGTCTTTCACACCCTCAGATGCCATCGCCTCTACTTCAAGATGCTCAGCTCAATAATCCACAGGAGTGGCAGCTCAGAGACGCTGCCAGAGCCTCCAACGCGAATATGATACTCAAGCCTTTAAATCCCAGCCCAAAAGTTTTCCCAAACCAGCATCCATCTGCATGAACTGCAGCGTATGAAGAGGAAATCCTCCAGGCACTGCAGAGCCAAAAGCCTGGGAAGTAGCTGCAGAGGACACTTCATGAACCTTGCCGATACCAGAGGACTTGTCAGACAGAAGCCATCGGTGTAGATTTGGCCTTCACCTGCACCAGAAAGGGTTTGGGCAAGTGCCAGAGGGTAGCACAAAGCCCTAGGTTCTACTAATACTACCACAGCTCACATACTCCAGGCACCAAGGACAACACATATGTCACCTGCCCAGACTTGTCACCACTGGGATCGCTTGGACCGTGGCTTGTTCCAGGCCTTTCAGCTGAGGAGGGTCCCCTTCTCCAGAAACACGGAGAGCAGCCCTCCCAGACACACCAGCACAACCCCAGGGACAGGATCAGGCCTGTCACAAGCAGCTATTATATCACAAGTGCCACACTCCTCCATTCCTCCGGCCTCTGCAGCTAAAACAGAGCTACAACAACCTTCAGCGCCTTTTCCACGCTCACCAATCCCCTCCCCTCCACGTGCTCCTTGGAAGGATCTCCTACTGCCCCAGACCCTATCACTTCAGGACACGCTTTCCCTTTTCCCAAGGACATAGACTTATTTCTGGCCTTCTCCACAGAGTCATTTCCTCTACCCCTCCCTTTCACCAGCTCTTACCCTCTCCAGTGCCTCACATCTGCTTGACAAGAGAACATTTAATCCCACACACACGGGGAGATGCTGAGAAGCCCCAGGCAAGCAGTTGGCTAGCAGCTGAACACAGTCATTCCCAAACCCACTGCTCTTTCCATCAGAGAAAGCAGCAGCAGCTCCACTGCTTTCAGGGAACACCAGGAATTTCAGCCTTTTCTCCACGTACATACACAGGATGCATCTCCTGCCAGGGACTAGGACCAGGGGGGCCGAGCTCAGCAGTGAGGGCCTGTGCAGGACATACAAACCCCACTCTTCCAGGCAGGGAGGGACCCGAGTTTTGAGAGGCCACAGATGCCACCAAGCTCTCCTTGGCGTAGCTGGGGAGATCTACAGATCTCTTCGCACGGCCACGCAAGACAACGCCACAAATGCTTTCCCTAGGATAAGCTTCACAGTTAACACTGGCCAGCATAAACCAGCATTGCTCCGAGAACTCCACAGACTAAGCTGATTTATTTCCTCCCTCTTAGTCTGGGATTTGGTGTTGCAACTCCACATATACACACTGAGAAAAACAACCTCTGTGACCAGCCTTTAAGCCTTTACACACACATAATCACACTTGAGGAACGCAAAACTTAAGATGCTACTATCATGCATTATATCAATTTCAAAAGGGAAGAGAGGGTTTGGGGGTTTGTGTTTATTTTTACCTCCTACTACCCAATGGAAAAAGTCTCTGCAGTTCAGCAGTGTATTTCCTGGTGATCACATGGTGACAGCTGACAAGCAAATCTGAATGTCAGATAACTCACATTACCTCAGGTCAAGCCCGAGACAGAGTCCTGGCTAAAATGCTCATTTAGAAAAGAAACAGAACAACCCACACACCTCCTTTCTGTATTTTTAGTACTAGAAGCATCCCCTCAGCTCACTCTATCACTTTCTGCTGACATTGTCATGCTTTAGGAGAACAGCTAACACCCACAGACAGGGGTGTGACAGCCAGCTTTGCCTCTGACAGCAGAACCCACTTCTCCTCGCTCCAAAAAGAAGCGATTCAGCAGTTCCAACCCACCCTCAGATGAGCGCTATATAAGACAATAATCACGTTACACAGACAATAGAGATGCTGTCGATTAATGAAGAGCCACAAGCACAGTCTGGGACTTTAGCATCAGCTGAAAAACATCTCTTTCGGTGATTACAGGTCCACATCTCACCCTTCATCCAGGCTGTTCCACTTCCAGAGCAGGCACACCAAACCCCACACAGCTGCCTGGAGCGAGACCTCTCACAAAAACATAAAAAAAAAGATTTAAGAACCTGACACCGCCTGCATTTTAGCATTAGTCTGACTGAAACAAGCCACATGCATGACAGAAGGCCATTCCCAGAGAACCCTCAGGACAAGTGATTCATGCTACAACACTTCAATACGCACACGTAAGTAACTTGTCAACATGCAAGACTTTGCCCGGTGCACCTTGATAACCACAGAGATTATTCCAGTGGGAAAACGGCAACGCTTTTCCATGCCAGCAAACAGAAGAACCTCAAAAGCTGGAGAGAGCGCTTCAGATGTGGGACACCACCACTGCTGTAGTCCTGAGAATAAACCCAAGATCCTACAATTTAATGGTGAAGGGCTTAACAAGAGCTAGGTGAGGTCATACCAGACCATAAATACCTCCTGGCCTCTCATTCAGAAATAAGGTCCTCTGACTGGCTAATATGGATGCCCAGGGTTGTTTTATTTTGTATACAAAGGATGACAGTGTGGTCTTAATTCAAGGAGAAGGCAGTCAGCTCAGAGGCAAGCTGAACAGATGGAAGGCTGAAAGAAAAAGCAACCACTAAATGGGATCTTACACTCTGAAGCGCAGCAAAGTTTCTGTTCTTTCTGATCAGGGTCTCAAAGTATTGAGGAAAAAAAAAAAAGAGAAACCCCAAAGAAGAGTTTTTTCCACTTGTCCCCAGGAAGTATTTCTCTTTGCACAGTAGAGTCTCACTGAATACAGAGCCCAGTGCAGAAGTACAAAAAGGCACCAACCAACCTTAGCTACACACAGCCAAATAAGAAAGGCTTCTGCAAAGTTCCCTTCTGCTCGCCATGCATCTAGAGCCACTATTTAGCATTTCAGGTTGATGGATGAGACAACTGGCTGTGCAGCTTCAAAGCCCAGAGGCTGTTACACCTCCCCTCAGAGAGAAACCAGCTGCACAGCAAGCACAGCTGGGATCCCACAACAGTCTCTATTAGACTGTCGCTCTCCTTGCGCGGGCTGTGCCTTCTGCCCTGTCCCCTTCTTCCCGATGATTTCATGCTGACCTCTGAACCTCAGCCCGGAACCTGCATCGTCAGGAGGGTTTACACCAGGGCCAAAGGGTGGCGATACCACCTCCCAACCAAGAACCCCGTTTTATTTTGCTTTCAGAAGTCGGTTCTGTTGCCTTGGAGCTGCTCTCTACCCCGAGGCATACGCCAGCCCACGGTTAGAGTCACAAGAAAACTATCTCAAAGAAGGCAAGCTTAAGACAGAATGTGAACACCTTGGCTGGTTTTAAACAGCATGGTTTGCCCTCTTTCAGAAGGGAGGTGAACGCTGGATAGAGTGTGGCCCCCAACCCTTTGTCACGTCTCCCCTTCTACCTCGCAGCAGGTATAATTCCAATTGTGATTCACAGAAAGCTGGGTAACTCCCCGAGGGCAATGCCAACACACGGGGGATGCTCTGGACATACAAATAGCGAGAACAAGGTAGATACAATAACAGACCTGCTCAGCACCGTAATGGCATCTGAGCAAGGCAGGATTTGGGCGCTACTGCCAGCCTGTCTCACGTTTGGGCCACACCTCTGAGTGGCAGAGGGGAGTTGCCAGCTGGGGAACTAATTGGGCAGCCACCTCTTTACCAGAAGCAAGAGCAGGTAAAGAAGCCAAATCCCTGGCAGCTATCAGCAAAGGGATCCCTGCAGGAGAAAGGATTAGAGGAGGCCTTTCCCCTTTGCCCATGATGAAAGCTGGCACCGTGGCATGATTACAGCCTTTGAGATCCCAGACTGGGGTTTGATTAGCTGGTAGGAGCTTCCCACCAAGCTCTAAAAGCAACGGCTACACTTCATTGGGCATTTCTGTAAACAAAATGCTAAGGAGGGGGAAGCTTCAAACCTAATTCCACAGAAAAAAAAACCCTTAACTTTGGCTGCATGAAGGCTACATCTTAAAACCCTACCTATAGGTGAAGAGCGGGGAGTGCCATGGAAAGACACCTGTGACCACAGAGAGAAGAGATCACGCAGTAAACAGCTCTGGTTTCCCTTGGCTCTAGGAGAGACTCATAAATCTCCGAGACTACATAGATACACCCAGTGTTCTTACACCACATTCACCTTTCAAGTTTAACAAATGCAGAAAAGTACTTTATTCTCACCACTAAAGAAAAGCTTCCAAGTACAGGTACATGTTTTCTGACTTTTCACACACACACCCCCAATATGCAAAGCAGCTGAACTTCGAAACAGGAAAAACACAAGAAGGCACCACACATGCCCTAAGCAGGGACAGGCTCCGCTGGGTGCCCACCCCACGGGTAACCCGTTCAGGTTTCTTCTCTAACTTGAAAACAGAGAGAACATCCAGCGAAACCAGAGACCTTGCTCGTGCAGAGGGCAAGAAAGTCCCTCCAGCCCCAGCAATAACCCTCTTCCAGAAATTAAACACGGTAGGAAAGCATAAAGAGAGATTTGCTAGCTACTGGGAGACGCTGTTCAACTCTAACCTGTAACACGCTGGCTGACACCCCCCGTGCGCGGCCCACCACAGCCGGC
>NW_009731547.1:0-279 GCF_000703405.1 Apaloderma vittatum | reverse complement strand
CCGCCCTGCGGGACCCACGTCACACCGGGCTGGGGTGTCACCGACCTCCCCTCAGAGCGCGGCTGGAGGAGGCACGAAGCCACCCGCCAGGGATTTCTGAGGTCAAGGCCTTAAAAACAAAGCGTCGCACGCATTTCGGAAGGCCGAGTGCTGTTTACACCCACAGAATTCGCAGCGGCCGAGGGAAGGCTCCGAGGAGCGCTCGTTCTTACCGAGGCAGGCGCCGCTGACCAGGGCGGTGGCGGTGAGCGCCCCGGCCGAGGCCCCGTAGACCTTCTT
>NW_009731546.1:0-8396 GCF_000703405.1 Apaloderma vittatum | reverse complement strand
TCTTTCGAGGTCCCTTCCAATCCCTGACATTATGTGATTCTGTGCAAATGCCACACAAACTACGGGCACGGCCACTGCCCCGGGGCTATGCCCAGCTGTGCCATGGCCATGGCAGTTATTTAAGGGAATTCAACTCATTATATGATGAATCTTCAGGTCCATTAACAAAGAGAAGGACAAAGACATACAGCTGAGGGAAGCAATGATACTGGTTAACACAGAAACATTCTGTTCTGTTGTCGTGTTGTGTTTTTTTCCTTATGAATCCTGAAGACCTACAAATCTACCAGTAACTCTTCCAACTATGGGTACAGACTCCCCAGAACTCAGTGTACCTGTGAGCTTTCTCTTTGGATTCCTCAGCTCACTGGGACCTACCTTCAAAAATACTCACCGGGAGAGAGACAGGGAGAAAAAAACATAAGCATGGAAATGAGGAGAAACTGAAGTAAGAGTAAATAGTTTTAAGTTGTTTATCATGCCAGTGGAATCTGGCGTAAGGGTACGTTATGCTTTGTCTGTTTTGCTGCCTGCTGTTATCAGTCCGAGCTCCGAAACTGCTGAAGGAAAGGTGATTTCTCTTCACATGCAGCTTATTCAGATGGTGTCCTGAAAAGAGACATTTCTTCAACTTCCCTATGTCGCCACATCTAAAATTAGCAACTTAATTTTATAGCTCACTCATAACTGCCACAGCCTTCCTGGGGTCGTGGCCCATAGTCTGGGAACAGCTGCTGGGGAAGAAAATACGACAATAGAGATATCCACCGAAAAAGAAAAAAAAAGTCAAAGGCAGCAATAAAAAATACAGAGCAGTGAATTAAAGAGAAGAAACTACTCAGAAATATACGAGCAACTTGAGTGAAAAAAGAACAGAAAAGGCACTCAGTAATAAACCCAAGGGATAGCAAAGCTAAAAAAGATTTTAGCTTCTTTGCTAAAATAAGCTCACTCGCAAACTGCTTTAATTTCAGGAATCAATCATAAAAGTACTTACCCGTATAATTAAGAAAAGCCTCCAGAAAACATAAAAACTGCTCTTAGAAATACTCTAGAGGTGCTACCGTAATTAAACAGCAAAGCAGGACAGGGGAAATTGCTTTGAAACAACTCAAGCACAAGGTGCCTTATGAAATGTCAGACTCGAACAAAGGTTGTCAACCCATCTGTTAGGAGTGAGCGATACGCTCCTGCCCCAGCTTCCCATAGCAGCTGAACGGTTTTATTACCGATGCTAAAGTGTCGTCCTTTACAAAAGGAATGGGGTTTTCAATTTATTTATTTTTTTCCTTCCTGCTGCAGGAAGGTGAAGTCACTGCCTGCTGCAGAACTACATCATCAGGTCCCGTGTTCAGACCAGCCAGCACTGAATTAATTTCCCAGCCAGGAGTTAAAACCACTGTGCCCGATCATCCTCACTAGATCTAGTCAATGGGGTTTTGAAGATTTTCTGATATATTTTGCAAAGATCAACGGTGGGGATTACATCAGGCCAAAAAACTACGTGTTCTGTTGCATTCTTACCTTGTTTGGGTACTTCACGTATTGTGGAGAAAACCCATGTCCTACCACTGAAATGGATAAAGGCTTGCAGGGATGCCCAGTACAAGAAGTGTTTTGAAATGGATACCAGCTGTCCTTTCATTTTTAAGAAGTGCAGTAGTAATCGAGACAGTCCGTGCACATTATTTGTAGCCTTTATTTGCTGGTGAAATTGGAATTACCGACGGTCTGTTGTACAAGTGGTAATTAGTTTTATACTAAATAGGGAGGCAACAGAAATCCTCCTCACCCCTGATATCTCCAGCTCAAGGAAAATCTTTGCAATTGATATGTTGAATAATTATTCTTCTGACAATCAATATAAACCTGGTTTCTCCAGAAAGAAATACCTGGATGCTGCCAGTAGGCACATAATTCAACATGGTTAAGCAAAGAGCACTGCGAAAATTGCACTTGAGGAATAAGCAGCTGAACCACAACCAAATGCTGGCTAAGCTTAGATCAAAGAGCGCAAGTCCAAAAATATTTATCGCTGTCAATGGTTTAAAGTTGCTCTGAAATGCAATGTGAAATATGGCAGGTTTGGCATCTCTTATTAAAATCACTTAAGAATCAATATTCTGTACATAACAATAATCAAATCAAGTTGCTTAAAAATTAGCTCAAGGGATCCTTCTGTTTTGCAGAGAATCAAAGATTAATTTCTAAGGAACACAATCAATGCCAAGTAAATAGATTCTGATAAACTGGGGAAGGACAGCTTACATCTCCTGCATAGGAGATAAGCTCTGCGACAGCAGAACTCCCCGAGCAAAGGAAATCCAGACAACTGCACAATCAGGACTGACAGCACTTTCAAAAATATGACCCATAACTCAATTTCATTCATTCCTAATGAATTGTCGGGGCTAACACTGCCTGGAGAAGCTTTTGCGACGCGGAGCGAGATCAGCTCCAGGTTTTGCACTTTTTAGCCACCTCTGCAGCCCCATCTACCTCAGTGTGCTATCTGTGGGATTCTTCAACATTGTAGAGTTCTTCAACAGGCTCTCAGGATGGGCTGTTTCTGTAGCACCAGGGCTAACCGGCACCTGCTCTCTCTTTGTTGCTAGATTTCCTTCTCACCAGGGAAGAAATGCGAAGTTTTTTAAGAGTATTCATATTGCTTTACAGGAAGAAGCCTTTTAAAGTCAAAACACTTCCAGAAATCTCAAGCTCTTGTTTGTCACTATACAAAAAGATACCAGGTATTTGCCATGAAAATCTCAATATAATGAAGAATGGCAACGCAGCCTGCTTTCATCCTCCCAAGTAAAAAAACTTTTTTGATAGGTTGTTTCTAGCAGCACAAAGGAACAAAAGCTGTCTCGCTGCTCGCACCACCCGTGATGTGAACTTAATTCTCCACTACCCAGCAGGAAGTAACGTATCTGTTGCATATCAGTAATGCTTACTATAGAAGCAGGTTGTTTCTTTCTCTTCCCCACTCCAGAGTAAATCTCTAATCTCTACCACAAGTCCCTGGCAGGTGATACACCCACCATCCACTCAGCTACTGCCAATCCTGAAACAGGTTTCGCAAGGCAGTAACATGCAGATGCTTCTTCCTTGCTAGATGCTTTTTCCGTGCATCAACTATTTAATTTTCACAAGCCTTTTACCGATGCTGAAAAATAAATATTATCAGCCCCTTCCCACTCTCATGTTCGAACTAGGAACAAATAAGCAACTTCTCCCAATCCTGTTTTGCAGATTATATTCACATGGTAAAATATTTCAGCCTAGGCAGTGGAGCTGGGGTTTGTACTTGCTGGTCACAGCCTCCATGGCAGCCAGCAGCAGGGAGATCAAATCAAGGAAAGCAAAAGTCCTGAGATGGGAAAACAACCCTTGTGAGGTTCTCAGTGCTGCACTGCCATCTACAAATAGACAATCATGTCATTTTTGTTCACATTTCTGAATAACTGGAGCACAGATGTACTGCAAGAGTCATGGCTGGAAACTCAGTCAAATAAGTTCACCTACTTGTCTCAAAAAAAGGGGATCTGCCTGCCTCATCGTGCAGTTTCCCCACTCCTCACGGTTTCAGAGCCATGATAAGGTAAATCTGGGTTCCCAGGTTCTCATTCCTACACGGGAAACAACTGTGGCCAGTTTCTTTCACCAGTGACGTGCTCCAGAAAGGAGCAGAAAGGGAAAAAGGTGTTCGAGCACAAGTCATCCCACACTTTCCAAAAATTAGATTCAGGTAGTCCTCCTTTCAACTCAGATTCTGGAAATGTTGCTGATCACTAGGGTATATTCTAAACAACTAACAGGAAATCAGAATGCTTTGAACTAACAAAAACCTTCTCAGTTTTTTTTGGTTTTCATTTTATTTTTAGGATCTCAAGCTCACAATTGATTTAAGACCTCCTTCCAACACTATCTCTCATTCACAAGTGGAAGAGCTGACTGTGCACAGATTCAGGTCATGCAGCACATCTGCCAGAGCAACATCCTCTGTCCATGGCCCCTGGCCACAGTCTAGTAGGCTTTCTAGCTGTAACTTAGAAGCAAAACCCTTTAACTTCACCTGTAATTTACTGACCTGGGATGTGAATTTATAAACCAAGATCATCAGAACTAGCATATCCTCCTCCCTGAACACCTAGCAGGTTTTTTTAAACAAAGTCTGAAATGGAAAACTGTAAAATAAATATTATATTACCTCACAAGATCTCAAACTTGCTTGCCAAGGAGAATCTCAGCGCAGCTTGAGCAGACCACTTCAGGGCTTAAGATGTGTAAGTTTCCCAAAAGCAAAACAAGAGAGCTTTGCAGAGGATTCTCTCTCTGCAAATACATGCCCCTGCTTGGCTCTGCTAATTGAGCTGGGACAGAGTCATCTCAGACGAGTTTTGCTCGTGTCAACTGATGTGACTCCTGTTGAAGGGGATCATAAAACCTTCAGCAACAACTGAAACAAACCGTTATGAAAACACCAAGTAAAATGAACTATATAACGAAGGAAATTTAACAGAGCGAGCTTGTGTTCAAATTTGATTAGACAGTTTCTAATATGTTCATGTTTCCTGCTGTTTTCCTGTTCTGCCTCTATTTGCTACAAGAATTCCAAAATATGTTTCCAATTCATAGAATCATAGAATGGTGTAGGCTGGAAGGAACCTTAGAGATCATCTAGTCCAACCTCCCTGTTACGGGCAGGGACGCCACCTCTTGACTAGACCAGGCAACACATGGGGACCGAGTGGGAATCGAACCCATGACCTCGGTGTTGGTCATTGTTGCCAGCCCTCAGTTACAGTTTAGTGATTTCTAGTAGATGCTGTCTCCTGCTTTCCTCATTCTCAAAACGTGAGCTCTCATACTCCAAAACATTTTTGTAACAGTTAGTAGTGCCTAATACTAAGCAAGCAGCATCCAATAAGGGACTCACCATTCCTGTCTTAAGACTCATTTTGCCAAAGAAAGATCTGCAGGAACAGCTCCTCTCTAAAAAGGAAAGTCAGAAAGGCAGAAATGATGGTCACATCTTCCTCACTAAGGAAAACAGAGTTGGAAAGGCTGGAAAGAGATATTTCAGTGTTACTGGAGACAATACATAATTAAAGTTTATCTAAGAAAGACTGGAGAATTTGGCATTGTCTGAACAGCTGGAATAGTCTATTATCACCTGTACTATTCAAGACAAGATACTGATATAAAGTAGGTGATTTTTTTTAATGGTTTTTCTCCTCATTATAAGAGCTTAGGAAGAGGTAGGAAGAGGTAGGAATCACAATCACCCAGCAGTGATTAATCAACGCAGGGTTTAGCAGAGAGTATTGCAGTATGACAAGCTGAAATAACCTTTTGAGGCTGAGATAATTACTGAGCAAATCTCTTAGCAAGAAAGTTATCACATGCTGGAAACAAAAGCGTTCTTTTATGCCTTTTATTTTCAGTATCATAGTCTTCAGAATCAAAAGCCAGCTCCAGCATGTAGCAAAGATGTTTGCCCTAAAACTGTATGAAATGTCAGCAGAAGTAAGAAAATACTTACGTGTACGTATAGGTGCTACAGACACGTTCACCCACACATTGTCTGGGTCTCCTGAGCTCAGAAAAAGCTTCCCACAGACCACAGAAATCAACTTAATTCTTTCACCTAATTATTCCTCTGTTACATCCCCATTGGGGACTTAGTTCTTCCACCATACTGAGTCATGTCCATGAGTCACACCGATACTTCCCCCACTATCAGTCTTCCATTAGATGTTCTATTCCATGCCAAAGCCTCTTACTCATGCCATTGGTCTCACTCAGATTTGAGAGACAATCACTCAAATTAAAGAGAATAATATACACACTGATAAAACAAGCAAGATTTGGCCCCGAATTGATGCCAGGAGACAGCAGCACCACCACCTGCTGTTCTGGAAGTCAGAAGACCTGGCTTCTTCACTTTGCAACGTGTCGAGGGCTGCCCTTCTGCGAGTTACTCGGAATAGTTCTACCCAAAACCAGATGACATTCATCAGCGGGAAGGCTGCCCACTGCTCAATTCAGAATGAGATTCATAACTTCTCCGAGCATCAGTTTCAGCAGAAAGGATCCCAAACCAGCACACTGCTGCTTACGAGAAACCACAGCAACACAACCACTTAGGGAAGACACACAATGAATCTGCTACACATTTGCTGAGCTTTCTTTTGTAATGAAATTCCTTAAACACTTCACTGATGTAAATTCTAAGATGTATCTTCATGCACTTGATATGTCTTACTGGAAGGTACTTCGAGGCACCTTCCCAGCTGCAGACAAAGAGCACAGGCTTTGTATGTATCTGCAGCATCATACTAGGAAATAAATGTGTGATAGTAGGATTGAAACTTCAGTAAAAACTAATAAATGCTTACTCATAAAGTCATGGAGCTTTTGAAGTGGAATAAACTTTGCTATTGCCTGCCTAACCTATTTGAGAAACTGCTCCCACTATTTTATCAATTAGCATTTAATCTTCTTAGTTATTCTTCTTACACAAACTGCCCCGAATGAGATGTCTAAACAGGCATTTGTAAAAGAAAAAGAGGAGATTCAGGCATGCGTCTAGAGTCACCCTGGGTGGGAACTGAGCACACCGTCACACAGACAGATTTTGCAGGTGCATCTTCCTCAGAATGATTCCATTAGTGTCCACACTGTGCAGATGGGCTGTGTTATTTTAAGGTCTTAATTGAAATACGCGCAAACAGGCACACTACTACGTGCATACTAATGCCTGTCAAGTGTCAGCTGTGAACAAGTCAGTATACTTTCATGAAGAGCACTGGCTATGCAAAAAAAAATGAAAGAGCTGCTGAATTAGGCAGCTTAGAGGAAGCCTGAGAGGCTATAGCCAGAAAGTGATGCACAGAACGTTTGTAGTAAATACAAACTGAAGAAAATATCACCCTGTTAACAGGGCAGAGTGTTCGCACATGCCGATAGAGGCTGGAGTGTTACACAGACAGAATAGAAGGGGTAAAGTCATCCAAATCCCAAGGCATACAAAATTAGGAGAACTAACCTTAAAACCAGAAATTACAATGTGATCTTGACATCTGGAAACCTCCAGTCAGCTCTGAACTCTCTCAATGGCTTTCCTCAAGGAGGGCACTACCCACTCCTGAGTCTCATCTTCACCATCTGCAGAGAAGGCACTTTGCATCTACTCATCACAATTCGAGGGCTTGAACCAGACCCAAGTTCAGAGGACAGACGCACCTAGCAGTCTATGGTCTGAAAAACTGCTGATTAAATAAAAAAATAAATAAACAAACCCAGCTTAAGAATAACGTAACACAGTTTCTTCAGGATTTTCTTCCTGAAAAACAGATCCTGCTCCTGCATGTCTGAAATCTTAAAAAATAAAATCTTTGTCTGAACTTGAGCTGCCTCTGTGAGCAAGGGGAAAAATTAAAAGAAACAGACTAAGCAAAGGTGACATTTAGAGTCACAGTGGCCCGGGTGCCGGGCTTGTAAACCCCAAAATGTCCTCTTACCTGCACAAACACAGCAACCACCCCAAGTGGTAAATGGTACCCGGCTCCTGAGCCGCATCCAGCCCGCAGCCGAGCTCTGCAGAGCTGCCAGCCCGTGGCGTGGCGGCAGGGGCAGGAGCACACGCACAGACGGACAGACACAGATGCACAGACCCACGGACACAGATGCAACCACCGCGAACACCTTGGCCACTCGCAGGGACTCGCTGGAGACAGAGCGGGGATGCACAAAATGCTGCGTCCTCTGTCCAGCCACCCCTGCCCCCAGCGAGGGGGAGGAAAGAAGGAAAAGAGGAGAAAGAGGAGAGGAAGAACAGACAGAATGAACAAGAAGAGGGGAAGAGAGGAGGAAAAGAAGAGGAAGAAGAGAAAAAAAAACCCAAGAAAGAAGGAAGGGAGGAAGAGAAGAGGAAGAACAGAAAGAGAGAAGAGAGGGAGAGAGGAGGAAAAGAAGAGGAAGAAGAGAAAGAAAGAACGTACAAGGAAGAGAAGGAACGAACAAGAAAGAAGGGAGGAAGAGAAGGCGAAGAACAGAAGAAACAAGAAAGAAGAGAAGGAGAGACGAGGAAGAGGACAAACAGAAAGAACACCGAAAAAAGAAAGCAGGGAGGAGGAAGAGAAGAGGAAGAACAGAAAGAATGAGAAAGAAGTGATGGAGAGGAAGGAAGAAAAGGCAAAGAAGGAAGGAAGAGAAGGGAGAGAAAGGGAGGGGGAAGAGAGAGAGGGGCTAGAGAGGGAGAAGCAAAGGGATGAGAAGGAAGAGAAGGGGAGAAGAAGAAAAAGAGAAGGAAGGAAAGGAGAAGGAAAAAGAAAGTGAACGACTGAGAATGAGTGAGGGAGAGACACGGAGGAGGGGGAGACAAAAGG
>NW_009731545.1:1527-5283 GCF_000703405.1 Apaloderma vittatum | reverse complement strand
ACTGGGTTTTAGCTCAAACCCAGGACACAAGAAAAGGGCACGTATGCTTATTTGGGGATGAGGCTGGGGCAGAAGGGGAGACACAGATCTGAGATGTTGGGTCCCTCCTAGGACTGCAGGAGCTGGAGGCTGGGAACTTCCCCACTGCCCTCTCCTTCCTTCAAGAGGCTGCGGGAGGATTCTGCTCCAAGAGGGTCCTGGCCCAGATCTACACCTGCCTTGGCTGCTGTGCTCAGCGAATGGTAATGGCCAAGCCTCCCCTGTGTCACTGAGGAGAGGGGAAATGCAGCCTAGAGTGGGGTGGGAAGGCTCAGGCTGATGTCCACACTGACTCTGCATGGTCCTAGGCTGCTGCAGGAAGACCAGGTCTTGAGCAGAAGTTGCCCTTGTGGTGCCCTTGTGGCCTCAGGCTCCTTGGACAGCTGTGAAATTCCAGGCTGGGTGCAAAGGGTTGCTGCAGAAAGAGAAAGAAGCTCAAAAAACAGCCTGAGGAGGGCTGCCTTTGTCTAAAACCTTGCCCTTTTTTAGTGGGAGTTGCTGGTGAAGCAGAGCAGGGATCTGGATTCCACCAAACAGTGAAGATGTCAACAAGATATCCTTGCAACTTGGACCTCTTCCCATCTAACTACTAGGGCAAGCCTCAGACAGCCCTTCAGCACCTGAAACGGGCCCTCCAGGTAGACTTCCAGTGCTTCCCTGCCCTGTTCCACGCAGCAGCGGTGTACCACGAGCTGGAGGAGACTGATGCGGAGCTGCAGGCCCTGGCTCTGCTATACGAGGTTTGTCTCCTGTCTGTAGTTTTGGGTTGGTTTTTGTCCAGCAGAGCCTGCACAGAAGGCTCCTGCCTTCTGAGGGAGCAGTTTGATCCTGGAAAGGTCCCCAAGTAGATTACAGCAATCCAGCCATGGCGCTGCTTTCAGCAGTGGGCAGGAAGAGGCAAGTGAGATCTGAAATTCCTGCTCAGCACTTGGCAGTTGGATGTGGCAAGACCTTTGGGTCAAATTCATGTTCTTGGTGGCTTGGGAGAAGAGGTTACACTCTCATGTCAGAAAATCAGTCTCTTATGAAGTATCTAATAGTAAAGATGCCTTTAAAAGGGGTGTGAGGGGGTTTGCATTAGCCATAGCAACCTTGGTCTGCCTAGGAGGAGCCGATCACAGCAGTAGACACTGAGTTAGCTCTTCAGTTGTTTGAAATCCATAAGATACAAACACGGCTGTGGAGAGGGATCTTTTGTTGTGAATGGCCCAAGATCTGGACTAACTAGGTCTGCGGCTGCAATGGAAGATGGTACTCCAGACAGCTGAGAGCACCTTGAACTAAAAAACTGGGGTGATCTGGGTGATCTTGCAAATCTCCTCATGCCACGTGGAGATCAGAAGTCTGCCTGTCCCTGTGTGATCCTGGTTGCTTTTCCTGGAAGCAGCTGTGCTGTAGCAAGTGAGAACACAATGCACTTGTGCAGTTCTGCTTGTCTGGGTGCATCTCTAGATGCCAGAAGAGGCAGTGACTGCAGCTGCTCAGGACTTGACCAGCATTGTGTTGGCCTTATTTTCTGTTCCTGTTTCACAGGCTCTGGGAAAAAAACCTCCAGCAGCTGCTTCCTCTAGTCCGTATTTCTTAATCCGAACCGAGCTTCTTGTCCACACACCATTACTAGCTTTTTTCCTTCCCGATCACCACCCCTCTGAAGTGAAGTACCTGCTGGCACAGCGGTGTCTCCAGGATGGGAGGTAACAGTGCCATTTGTCTGCTTGCAGCACACTGCTTGTTTGCGCTCTGTAGTTTTCTCTGTGCTCCTGGAAGTCGTCCAGTTCACTACTGCTGTTGTACGTCTGCCCAAAGCTTGGGTGTCATGACCAGAATGAGCGTGGGGCAGGGAGAGTCTGTGGGCTGGCGATCCTGGTTTGGCCTGGCTGCTGGCACTTGCTGGGGTCCCTCTGCTCCTTCCACTGCACATCCTGTTCCTGTTGCAGGGTGGCTGATGCAGCGGAACATTATCTGGATTTTCTGGCTCTGCTTCAGGAGGGGCTGCAGCAGCAGGTAGGTGCCCTCGTGAAGGGCTCTGTTGTTGACTTGGTAGGTGAGGTTTGGATCCCCATCCCAAGGCATGGGGCCAGATACCACTGCCGGACTCCAGGTTTCAGTGTCTAGTTTGAGATGTGAAGGAGACAAGGTGAGGACTGGTGGTTCACACGTGTGGCATATCTGCTTTGGATTCATACCAGAGACCACTTGCCACCACTATCTGGGGAAGTGGTTTCCCCTTCTCTGAGGGGAACAGCTGTTGGCCTAGATTTGGATATCCATCACATGAAGAGTAGGGATTTGCCACTTCGACTCTGCTGAGCTGTTAGTGCTTCACAGCTTCAGCCTCCTTTGTCAGGCTCCACAGTCTGTGAGAGCAGGTCAGACATTTGCTGGATTCCCAGTAAGCACAGGGCCATACTGCTTGGCTAGACACCCTGCAGTTCTGTGTCTGAGTGCTGCCAACACTTTTTTTCCCCAGGTGCCTCTAAATGGCAGCTCAGTTCTGCCCAGGATCCCTGAGGTGTTCCTGGAAGCAGCGTCCACCTTGGAGCAGGCCGGGAGGCACGAGGACGCAATAGCTGTCTGCAAGGAGGTCATCAGCCGGACAACTGACCTGATCCCAAGGATGTTACGAGTGGAGGAGAGGCCAGAGGAGCCAGAGTGCCCATCGCCAGGGGCAGGGCTGTCCCAGAAGGAGAGTCTCTGCTGCCTTGCGTGGAGATCAGCTGCATACCTGCACCAAGGCTGGGCATGGGCAAAGCTGGGCAAGACCAAGGAGGCCGTAACACAATTCAGCAGGTCAGGAAGCCCTGCTGGGAGAAGGGCCCTCCCCAGCAAGCAGCAATGGCTAGCAAGGGCTGGCCTGACAACTTGCAGCTGGCTTCCCAGCTCAGGAGTTGGTACCGAAAACTCTTCTGTCCTTATATCTGCAGGTGCCTTGGTGATCTCCTGCGAGTCCAGATTTACAGGTCTAGTGTTGAAGCAACAGGTAGGATGTTGCACAGCTTGGATGTGTGTGGGGCCTGGCTGCACTGGGGTCTGTGTCCTGGCTCCTGAGAGTAGTTGCCTGTTAGCTGTGTGCTAACCTGGTTCAGCCTACCTGGGACAAGGGAGGGAATGTCTGGAGGAAGCTGTCTACAGGTGTGTGTGTCTTTCTGTGCCAGAAAATCTCCTGCCAGAGGTGGAGGTGCTCCAGAAGATCAGGTTGCTCTCTCTCATTGGGCGAGGTACACAGTTCCTGGAGATGAGGCAGCACAAAGAAGCATTGTTGGATTTCCAGCATAGTTTGCAGATCTCACCAGGTAAGAGGCTCATTTTGGTGAGGAACAGAGGGGATTTCTGCAAATTTGTTCTGGGCTGCTTTGCTCTCTTCAGCTCAAAGGTCTTATGCTTTAGACCACACTTAGTCAGATGACAAGGACTACAGTAGGGCTACTATAATGTTACATGCTTGAGATGCTTCTCTGGGGCTTCGTCAGCTCACTGCCCTCGAGAAGCAGACCAGAACTATTCTCAGGAGTATACTGGAACCCTGCTCACAACCTGTGCCCTGAGATCGCTTGGAAACTTCCCTTCTTCCTGCCCAAACCTCATTGTGGTACAGCCAACTTTCTCCTAGGCAGAGTCTGTTTTACCAGAACAGAGCAGCTGGAATTTTACTTCGGCCTCAGAAGCAGTGCGTCTGTGCCTGGCAGTCTAGACACTAAGTTTGGAGGCTTGCGAGGG
>NW_009731545.1:0-1496 GCF_000703405.1 Apaloderma vittatum | reverse complement strand
ATGAGGCGGGGAGCCATATGTGTCCTGAGCACAGCCAAGGCATGGCTAGGGCAACTCTCTGGGTGACCTCCCCTGTTCAGTGCTCCAGCCCTGTTGACACACTGCAGGGGTGTGAGCTTTACCAGAGATCTGCCAAACCAGCCGGGCCCAGTCCTGACTGGCTCCCTCCCTCTGAGGGTGCAGACCTGCCTGCAGGGAAAATCCCAGCCTGTGTCCCAAACAGAGGTGTGGCTGGCTGTGCCGTGGGGCTGATGCCATCTGCCTTGGCTGGGTTAATTAGAGCCTGTGACACGGTCGAGACGGTCTCCTCCCCCTTACACCACCTCTCCTCACACTCAACTCTTCTGTCTGGCTTCTAAGCTGCTTTTGCAACACTCTGCAAACCGCAGCAGCCCTGAGGCCCTGCTACTCCCCTGCTAAGGGCTGAACCCCTTGTTGTGTCTTGCAGGTGACCCAGATGCTGCGTCCTACCTGGTGGAGGCCTTGTGGAACCTGAACCGAAAGCAGGAGGCAGCTGCTCGCTGGCAGAAGCTCCCCCAGAGCCCCCCAGAGGAAGAAGGGCAGGGAAGGTTGGTGGAGGGGTGTGTGGAATCTTGGCTGGCTACCCATGGGTGGGAGCTCCAGCAGTGCAGCCCATGTTTCAAGCCGCGTGGGCAGTTTAGCTCAGCCTGTGCCTGCAGCTCTGATGTGTCCATGGATTTTCTCCCTCTGCATCTGCTCTGAGAGACCACACACACGCTGTGGCTCTCTGGGGATTCACGGGGGCTGACACGGAGCCAGAGGGGGAGGTAGGCAGAGGCCGGGGGTAGAGCCGGGGGCCCTGCATAGCACATGGGGAGCTGGCTTCCCAGTCGGATGGTGGCGAGGGAATGCCGCAGTGCTTGCTGCTGCAGTGCTCCCTTCTCTTTCAGGCCCTTCCCTCTGTACCTGGCCTGGTGTCTGAGGCAGGCGACATTCCCACATGGCGGATCTCTTGCCAGAAGTATGCAGGATTACCTCAAGACCACAGACCAGGACCCCTCGAGCTAACCCCATCCCTGTTGCTATCCCCACCTGCTGAGGTCTCACACCTGGCTGGCACGAGACCTTGGAGGACTCCTCCAAGCCTCAAGAATTATTCTTGAATACTGCTGAATTCTCAAGGGACTGGGACAGAAGACATCTCTTCTAATAAAAGCCTCATCTCTCATTAGCGAAGTTTTTCTGTGTAGTTGTGCCCTTGATGCTGCCTGGAGCCACCTTGAGCCTGGCTTTGAGTGTGTGAGAGGGATCTGGTAGGGATGTGAGCTGGGATCAAGGGTTTGGCAAGTGGTGGGTGCAGCCCTGCCAGGAAAAAAAAAAAAACGGGGGAAAGAAAACCTGCCAAGCCCATAGGTCAATGAGGGGGAAAGGACCAGACACCTTAGAATCAGTGAATCATAGAATAGTTTCAGCTGGAAGAGACCTTAAAGATCATCGAGTCCAGCCTTTGTCCCAGCCCTATCAACTGGCTAAAC
>NW_009731544.1:0-1184 GCF_000703405.1 Apaloderma vittatum | reverse complement strand
TCTTCCGAAGAGCCACCATGTTCTGCTGACCTCTGGAAGACTTTCCCTTGTACTGCAGCTCCCGGGCGAAGTTCGCAGCCGAGGATGTGTGAGACACGGACGCCCTCTAAAGGGAACAGCTGAGAAAACTTGATTAAGTCGCGCACAGGGCAAGTTGCAGAGCGGGTGGGCACGGCCGAGGGGATGACCATCTCTTCATGGCGTTTTGGTTCTGCCTCCGGCATAAGCTTGGAAACATTCTCTGTGCCCTGCAAGCACCAACAGCTACGGGCAATCTCCCGCGCCCTGAGCTCATGCCGTCCTCCGGAGCTTTCAATTACTGAGGCAGCTCATTGCTTGGTACCTGGCAGAGTTGATCCACTTAGAGTCACCAGCAGACAGTTACTCTATGCTCTCAGCAGCTTCCACCCAAAGATCAAGATGGTGGCAAATCCCTCAGCACATCTGAAACTCCGTCCTCTCTGAACTCTACACAAGGTGGAGAGGATTTCGGTCAGTCTGGTTTATTTCAAAGAACTTGTCTCCCTTGGTGACTTAAAGGGCCAATCCTAGTTCATGTATCTGCTTATTGAGAAAGCCAAAAGCAGTCAGGCAGATGGCCAGATCACAGAGAAAAGGCCACCGGAGTGAAGGCTGCGTTAAATACCATCACTGTGTATCACGGTCTGCCTTCCCACCAAGCCAAACACTCGTGGAATGGGCTCCTGCAAGGCAGGAAGGTGCTGAAGCTCTCTCCTGTCCTTATGCCAGAGGGCGGGACTTGCTGCAGCCTGCTGCCTCCAGGCTCCTGCCCAACCTGCCAGGGCAGCCTGCCAGGCTTGCTGCAGCTACCAAAGGGCACGGAGGGCTGGGGAACACCTTATAACCAGCCACCTACACTGCAAGTAGATTATTTGTAACGGCATGTTGATACCTTTTTCCAGCTCTCCTGCATCACTAAAGACACCAAATCAAACAAACTGAGAAAAACAAGAAAAGAAAAAAAACGCAAAAACCCTATCATAGGCCATTCGGGATAGCAAAGGACTCACAACCTGAGTTAAACCTGTGCTCTTGGAAAAAAAAATTAAATTAAATCAGGTTCTAAAATGGTTACAAGGCCAGGGGGATCCAGGCACTAAAAATAAACATGCAGTCATGCTGCTTTTCCCTGGGAGCTCACTTGCCTGCCTTGCCTGGGGAGG
>NW_009731543.1:0-1976 GCF_000703405.1 Apaloderma vittatum | reverse complement strand
TTATGGACCAGCTTTTCTGGGCACCTGGTGTTCCACCAGGGTCAACCCACCATGGTCACTGACTAGAATATTTTTAAAGCTATAAACTTGAAGTTCCAGAATTGCTCAGGAAGGGTATATGTGACACCACCAACACAAGGCAAAGGCAGACACTGGATGGAACTGTCATGGCTGTGTTATGGTTGTGCATTCAAATGTTCCGTTGGTGTAAAGTAGATAAATTTCAGAGAAGTCAATGAAGCTATATTGGTTGAAACTATTGGAGAATGTGGTAACCATAGAGCTTATAAGTTTTACTATATTGAAACGTCATTTATATTTGAATGTATACTACAACAAGAAAATATTAAGCATAACACTAAGAAATATTAACCAGTTCGGAAATACTTACCTCTTTTAACTGCAATGATCCAAAAGGCTCAGGAACGAAGACATTGCAGATTTATAAATACAAAAGCAATAGAAAAAAGGAAAAAATATTTTACAGAATTGTCATAATGTAAAGGGTCTCTGCCAGCAGTCACTTTCTGTGGTGTTATCAGTGGTCTCTACTTTGTTATGCTGCGAAGAGTGGGCTGTCTTAAGGTGAATGCAGTGCTCTAGGACTGAAGAAGTTTGGAGAATAATTTCTGGTTTGGCGTCAGTTCAAATGTTTGCACAGCTCATGTAATTTAACACTAATGCAATTTTGTGATTTTAAATGGTTAATTATAAGACAGAGGCTGTATCCTGTTGGATTGGTACGGATCAGTAGAATAGGAACCTGCTCTTGTTCAGCTAAGACCTCACTATTCTAACTTTGTAATGAAACAAATAACATTGTCTACATCTTTTATCTAGTGTTAGAGTTCTTAAATAAGTGTAGGCCCCAGAAGGCTCTTCTGGTTTCTAATGGTTAGCTGAGGTTATATGCAGGGTCATCTCTCCGGAACAGATTGTTCCCAGACACTCTGTATTTGTGAACAGACTGAAAAGGATAAAAAGAAACTTAGTTTGAGTTGTGTGTTTTTCTTTGGTTGTGGGTTTTTGTTTTTTTCTTTCTTTCTTTTTTTTTCCCACAGAAAAAAATACATTGAATTTCTTTGTGAATCTTTAGGACAAATTACTGCAGCGTTTTAAATGTAGAAAGCAGAACTTTTTGTATTTTTCCCACAGAAAAAAATACATTGAATTTCTTTGTGAATCTTTAGGACAAATTACTGCAGCGTTTTAAATGTAGAAAGCAGAACTTTTTGTATGCTATGCCAACTGCACTGCAGACAAAATGTAGAAGAGTAGGTGCTATATTAAGTCCACATCACAGTGTTGGTTGTGCGTTTGCCAGGTCCAATTAAGCAAAATTTATCAAGGCTCACAACAATCAGCTTGTTTCATCTGCTCTTTGAAAGGCTTGATCCATATTTTCTGTGGGAAAATTAATGGTTGGCCTGACTTAGAATACCAATCAGCACTTCAGGTAAACAGTAAAAAATAAAGCAGGCTGTAGAGAACTAGGACTGTCTGTGGGGGTTATTATACTATATGCAAAATATTACGGTTAATACTCTATTTTTAAAAAAAAAAATTAGTTTGAGATAGGCAAAATGTGATTAAATAACAAGTAACAAGAAGGCCTGGATATAACCAACATGCATGATATAAAATAGGCAAAATATTTCTCTTCTCTGTTAGCTGGACTCTGACATATTTTTTGTCATCTTACTGGAAATCTGTAAAAAAATCGCCATAACATCAATTATGTAGCACATACCCAATCTAATGAGTATTTCACTAGCTTTCTGTCTAGCCTTTCTATCTATCAGCCAGCTTTTGCTGATGACTCTAAGAGAACATTATAAGAGCCCACTGAACTCCTTGGTGCTAGACCAGTAGAGAATAGATAGGTATAGCAGTGTCAGGAACAACCACAGAATAAGTTACACTTAACACTGACAATTTTAGTGTATACCACTCTGCAGAAAATATCACGTGTTGGA
>NW_009731542.1:21961-27561 GCF_000703405.1 Apaloderma vittatum | reverse complement strand
AATATATATATATAAAAATATATAAAATCACTAACAAATAGAATAGTATATGTTTCATAAAGAGAAGTCTTTATAATTTTGTTTGTCATATAGTATTTTGGAATTTGTATAATGAGGCTGTTTAGGAGCCATAACGATGGCCTTTTTTAACAAATAGAATTTGTATTTTTACTGTACTTTAAAAAACTTTACATAATAAGCATCTATTTAGTGCTCATTTATTATCAAAGGTAACACTAATATTGGCACATTTTGCAAAACCTTTTTCGTTACTGATTTTTCTGATAGTTGACTGCAGACGGCATGGTTAAATATTACACACCTAGTCAAAAAAAAAATCGAACACAGCAGTGCATTTTTAATGAAAAGGTTATGTGATCCAATTGGAAACTGTATTTCTATGTAATCTCAAATGTCTGTTTAATTTTGCCTAAAATAAATGTTTTTAAGCAACTTGCGTCCTGGCACACGCTGTTCGTTCAGTGGGAGGGAGGGCAGGGAGGAGCTTCAGTGTTGAGCAGGACCTACCACAAGGTGATTTCGTACTGGAATGTGTCAAAAGTCACCTTCTGTGCTGGAAGGAACGTCACCTCAGTCAGCACAGAATAACTCCAGAGTTTGACCTTTATTGCTGAGTTTGGTCTCGTCTGTGATCAGCAGGGAAAAATCTTGTTCTGTGTGCAGCTCCCTGATAATTAAGGAGTAACTGTCCACAATGCTTCATGGATTTCATTGACCCTTTTTATTGCCTTTGTGTTTGGGCTTTTATATACTTAGCTGCTCAATATACTTCTCTACTAAATGTACTTAGCTACTCGATATACTTAGCTACTCAATGACTCTAAATGTTATTTAAGGAGTAAAGGATGTAACTTGGGGGCCGGTTAGCTCAGTCAGTTGAGTGCGGTGCTAACAATGCCAATGTCGCGGGTTCGATTCCCGTTTGGTCCCCATGTGTTGCCTGATCTAGTCGAGAGGTGGCATCCCTGGTGACAGGGAGGCTGGATTAAAATGATCTCTAAGGTCCCTTCCAGCCTAGACCATTCTATGATTCTATGAAGCCTTTCTTACAAGGGGTATTGGGATTGCTCTTGCTCTGTTGAGAGTAAATGGGAGTGCTCCTGGTGCTCAGAATTTTGGCTGTGGAAGCTGTCTTGTTACAAATTCCTACTCCTGCAATTCTGTATTAAAAGCACAGTCCTCGAGCTTTCTTAAAAGTAAAAAAAAAAAAAAGCTCGATAATGAAGTGATTCTGCTCATTGTTTGTAAGCACAGGCATTTCATTTGACAGAAGCCTGTAAAAAGAGCGACATCTGCTAGGTTAGAGATGCAGTGCTACATGTGTCGTGAGCAAGATGTTTTCTAGACTTGTAGATTTGTCCTCCCAACAAAACTAGAACAAAATACCAGTGCAGCTAGGTGCTACCAGATTTGTTCAGACTTCTCCTTTTGGATATTTTTTCTTCTCTTTTTTATTTTTTATTTTCTTTAACCCTGTAACTGCTCATTGTCCTGACTGACTGTATCATTTGTGGATGTGTAAGACAAGAATTTTGGGTTCGCTTGTCGGCTGCCCAGCTGCTGTGCTGGTGCATTGTACCAAGCTGTCTGAACACCTGGAAGCAAGATTCCTCACTTTCTATTCCTGTTTTTGTATGATACAGATTATTTTTCTCTTCCTACCTGCTTATTACACGGAGGTGCTTAGGTTAGAATTCTTCCCAAGTCAAATAAGCTGGTGAGTTTTGTGTATTTTCTCTTTTTAACCTAAATACCTGAACATCATTGCAGGATGTTCTTGGCTTCACCTGCTGTCTGTACTTCAGGTGGGCTTTGTAAGTGGCTGTCTCTTGTCATTCCAAATGACTGGTGTGAGTTGCAGTAAACATATAATAATCACTCCTGTTGGCAAAGATCAAAGCCCTGATGAAGCAAAAGGAAATGCAGTTCATTTTGGCTTCCCTTATGGAAAGGAAGAAAGGAAAGAGAAAATTCTCACACTTGCAGAAGCGAGTGTGGTTGTGTAATCCCTGAGGTGACCGCACTTGCCAAGGAATGGGACTGGCTCTGAGACTTCATTATGATGATTATTTTTCAATTTGTGGAACTAAGCACAGTCTCATTCTCAGCAAGCGATTCTCTTCACAAAAAGAGTCTCTTCTGAAAAGGAGTCCCATTGCCTGAGAAATCTCCAGTCAAACAGCCAGAGCTCCTATTTTCAATACATCCTGTCAGTCGCTAGAGCTTGTCACCCTTTGGACGCCCTCTTAAGACAAGAAATGTGTTAGGAATTGCAAGCAAGCTCTCAACATTTCTGACACTTTGGGGGTTGGTTGCTGCTTTTAAAATCGGAGAATGTCGTAGTCACACTTTTAAAAACATAAAATAACTGGCCATATATTTTAAAATGCTACCAAAACACCTGCTAGTAGGTATTCTGTAAGCCTCAGCTGAAAGACAGCAAATAAGCGTTGGTAATTAGCTTGAATTTTTCTCCTCACTTTTAACATGTGTTCTTAATGGGGGACCGAGGCATACGTTGCGCTGTCAGCTGGTGGAAATTCCATCAACAAAATAGAGAACAGAATTCCAAATCCATTGTTTTGTTCAGTTATTGCAGAATATGGTAGGGAACGTTTTGTCAGGGTGAGAGTCTGACGTGCAATACACGCAGCCTTCTTGAGCTGCTCCGCCGTTCAGTGAGTGTTGGTGCATGAACTAAAGAGGCTGTGTGTTTATTGAGTCGTCAGGCCAAAACGCTTCCTGGACCTGTGAGAGTTATATTGGATTTCCTGGACTGCCCGCGTAATATTTGTGTGGGGCCAGGTAAAGATTTCTGAACATGTGAATATCCTTTTTTATTTTAAGGATTTTCTTGAGAGTTTAGTTTGGGATAATAAACTCTGCAGGTTTGTTTTCCTGCAGTGAATTCTGAAATGGATTGAACTTAATTTAAGGCTCCTATGAATGACAGCAACCTATTTGAAAGGCCTTGGTAGACTGTAATTTTTCTTTTTTCATGCTCGTTCATTTATAGGACATGTTAGAACAATGCTATCATTCACATACATGCTTCACTTTTTTTTTTTAGTGGAAAAAAGCTACTACAGTGGCAGATTCAAGTCACGATTTAAAGAAGGCACGAGTGGGTTCCCCATGTTTTTACAACCTTATATTTATTAGAATACTACAGAATAGATTTGAGATATTTCAATCCTGCAAAATAATGACATGACCACGTGTAACTTGTGATAGATAAACTTGGGATGAAAAACAAGCCATGACATTTGGAAAGAAAAATATGCTAAGGGAATTTTTGAGACAAGCGGGAGTTAGTGAGAAATTATGCATTAGAATGAAAACACTCTGTGAGATCGCTTGTCTGACTGGGCTGAGCCAAACTGTTCAGGTAGTTTTAACTGCCAACCTGACATTGTGCTTCTGAAAAGCTAAATAAATAAATTGAGAAAATGTCTGATACTTGCAGATAATCAATTGAATCAATTATTGCAGATAATCAACAGAAGTGTGTAAGGATCAAAGGTTTGAATCATGACTTTACGAGTTGTGTGTCTGTTTTCCCATCCTTAATGTTGTGAATCTATAGTAAAATCTCTTCTTTCGGGACATTTAAGGATTGTTAGCATTTACTGTGTGGGTTTTGATCATACCTGTAGATTGCTATAATAATGTACATTGTAAAAAGATGAGACAAGGCTGTCATTTGTGTCATCGCAACGGGATGCTGTCGTAACATGACAGTGGATTAATGGATCACACTGGTGTAATACAATGTCATAGAAGGTTCCATTATTTAATAGTCTGTTCAAGGTATTTTAAAAGAACCGGGTGAACCATGTCAGAAATACGTGACTCGAGACTTAAGAAAACAAGATAAATTGCCTCTTGGCACTGTAATAAGTAAACTAGGAAGGCCACTAAAGCCACATGAGTCATATAGCCCTAATGAATTTTCTTGAAACTTAGCAAACCAGGGATTTGTTTTCTCAAGACCACAGACTGAGTCTCTCACAGACCTCCCTGCTTAAAAAGTTGAATGCCAAAGGGGGAAAAAAAAGATTTCCACACGATATTCTGAACAGGATTTGACTCTGATCCAGTGTATTGCTGGAGATAAATTTACAGGATCATCATGAGCAGTAATGCAGAATGCATTATTGTGAGAGTTCAACCATTTAGAAGTAATAGCCTTACTTGTAAAAGGCATCCACTGCTGGAAAAGTGGCGACGATGACGGCTTTAGCAGTGTTATTTTAAAATAGGCATGAAGGGATCATCCTGATTCTTGGTGTGTTCATAAGCTTTGTGGTCACAAAGGGTACTGGGGGCAATGAGAAAGGTAGTGTAGAATCAGAAGGGTAATGGAAGTGAGATTATCAACAGGAAAAGCTGAACTTGCACAGATGGCAGAAAGTATTTGGTGTTTAACTGCTCTGAAGAGATAAATTTTTGAGCATCTGTGAACTTTCAACTGGTTCAGAAAGTGCTCCTGAGCAGTATCTATCATGAAAATATCTATCAACGAGCAGTATCTGTTGTGCGAATGAGCATGCTGGATGCTTCTCCTGTAGAGGCTGGTGCTGCAAAAGGTACCTCTGGAGTGGGGACGGAGGGGAAGTAGATGGGGAGGCACTTCATGCACCAGGATTTATGGGTGGGTATACAAATTGTCAGAGCTGGCAGAGTTTGTGAAAATGCCAAATTGTTCTCCGTCAGGATTTCAAAGTGCAGTGCTGATACGGGCAGACAGATGTTGAAGGCATTCCAGGCATTGGCCCTTCTCTCAACTGTGATAAAGCAGAGAACACCTAAAACTTTTTTTTTTTACTCAGCCTGTGAGTAAATTGATGGAAAAAAGTACTTCCAGATACATTCTGGCAGAATTTAGATCAGAGATTCTGACTCCTCATGTTTAATTAAAAAGCAAAAAGACAGTAAACAGGAAAGAGTTTAATGGTATATGTAAAATATGCAGTAGCCATATGGTTCATAAATGCAAGCTTTTGAAGCTTGGAGTAGTTATTTGTATGCAGAGGCTTTGAGCTTCTGTTTGTTTGAATAATACTTATTTCTCTTATAATTGCTAAGATCTTATGATTTTTTTTTAATTTTCCACACACTTAGTTTTGCTAGAGAACTTCCCAGAAAAGTATGAAGTATGCATGCTCTGCGTATTTCAGTCTGTCTTCAGACATTTCTGCCTAGAAATAATAGCAAGACATCTTTCTGTCTTAAAATGTAAAAACCAGGCTTCTTAGAAATCACAACTTGCATGTTGATGTTTCGAACGGTAAGCAAGCCTACCAAGGGAAAGTTGGAGAAACCACTGTGGCTGGCCCCAAGCAGCGTGCCGTCTTCCAGGAGGGCTGAATTTGTCAGCAATATACAGCTCCGCGTCTCCTTAGGGTTGTGGGATTTTTTTTTTTCTGCACCTTAATGCAGCAGCATCACAGGATGCTGTTGCTGCCGCCTTGTAGTCTGTCTCTTTATTCAGCCAGCGAGCTGTTGTATGTCTGTTTTATTCTGGTTTATGTCCTAGCAATGCATAATGAATATATGCTAGAAAAACATTGCCAGAT
>NW_009731542.1:8718-21930 GCF_000703405.1 Apaloderma vittatum | reverse complement strand
GGAAAGAGAGCGGTGACATAGTAGCTATTCAAAGCTGATGTGTTAGGACAGATGTGTGTGTACCCTCCAGTTGAATGGCTGTGCTGCACAATTCCCAGTTTCTTTACCATTGTTGGTGGGGTGGGATAAAGTCAGCAAAATGCTTCTGCCTCTTTTTTCTGTCTCACTGTGTCATTGGAGGGCAGACCCTTCCTTTATCTTCATGTGTATGTGCCTGCCAAGATGCAGATATAATTTTTTTTTTGTATGTATAAGCTGTATATATTTTATTGTTCGTCCTTGTGATCCTGATTCTCATTCCTTTAAACTAAAAGACCACCAGGAGTTCAGGATGAGGGCGTTCAAGGCTCTCTGCAGTGGAGCCATATTCCATCAAGGTGATGGAGTGGCCTCTGGGCTTCTGGCACCACAGTTGTCACCTTGAGGGCAGCTCGGGGTTGTGACTTCTGGACTTGTCTCTTCAGGTGACCCTCTGGTACTCAGCATGTTGGTGTGAAGCAGCGGGCAAGCCAAGTTGCATGTGCCTTTCGGATGTGCGTCGGACAGCAAGTCTGTTGCAGCCACCAACTCCATGCTGTTCTGCAGAGCCGTCTGTCTCCTGCTGTACCTTCAGCAAGTCGGGTGGCTGGAGAAGGTCAGCTCCTGTAAGGTGGTGCGAGATCGATCACTGTTGCTGTAGGGGTTCATCAGACCCAAAGCCGCAGAAGGGCTTGTGTGGCTCTGCAGGCCCTTTTTGCACTAGCCCCAGGGAGATGGGACATCTGGCATGTGCTGATGGGGTGTCTGTGCCCTGCTTTGAACTTAAATGAGCCTTTGATGTTTCAGCTCGTGATTCCTCCTGACTCTTGCAGCTCCCCTTTTCCTCACCCCAGCAGTCCCTCTGCAGGAACCAGAATCACGCTTGCATCATTACAGCCACATTCGTTATTCTGGTCTCTTGACTAGTTTGTTCAGGACTTTCCTTCTTGCCCTTGAGAAGAAATCCTGTAGTGGACCTCACTGGCAGACACGTAGTTGTTTTTTCTTCACAAGCTTTAATTGCTTCCTATGGAGCATCTGCCGAGAGAAAAAACAGGCTTCCCAGCACCACTGCTGTAGGACTTTGAAGCTTAAGTATTTAAACCTCATGAAAGGCAGAGCAGATACTTCTTAGGAACAAAGCCCAGCTTCCCGGTAGCCTCTGTTTGGAACTAGGTTCTTTGTGTGGCTGCCATCATGTTCTTCAGCAACAAGGAGGTGCTGGCTGAGGCCAAGCCCAATCAATGTACTCTGAATTTCCACAGTGCTTTCTCAGGACCAGGCTGCAGCAGATAAAATGCACGTAGAGAGGTGAATTGCTGCCCCACAGGCTTGGCTGCCTTGACTGCTCAGCCTCTGCCACCCACAGAATTATCTGTGACCAATACTCCTGTTCATATTTTCGTCCTCCTGAGTGTCGCTGAAGGCTCATGGGCTCTTTGCTGTCAATCCCAAACCAAACAGGGACCAAAGGCAGTGCATCCTTCACATTTGTTCATTAACTCAGGGTAAGACCACACATCCAAGTAGACTGTGAAGCTTCCAGCTTCATCTCCGCCACCAATTGATGGATTAATTTCCCGAGGGACTGCCTCTGGCTGTTGTCGTTAGCTGTCTCAAGTCCTGGGAACTCCAAGGAGGGTCCTGTGCTAGGGATTTCCTTGGTGGTTGAAGGAAACCTGTCCAGCTCAGTAAAAAGAGAGGCTCTTGGAAGGTTCTTGTGGAACAGGCTGCCCAGAGAATCCTAGAATCATAGAACCATAAAGATTGGAAAGGACCTTAAGATCAAGTTGTGGAGTCAATCCCTGGAGGTGTTTAAAAGATGTGTAGATGGGATGCTCAGGGATATGGTTTGGTGGTGGCCCTGGCACTGCTGGATTAATGGTTGGACTTCATCTTAAAGGTCTCTTCCAACCTAAACAATTCTGTGATTCAAAGTCTTCCCACAAACTTCTTTCCTCTTCAACAGTGATAGATACAAGTAGCTTTTCTTCTGAGGTTTTTTGGGGTTTTAGTTGTTTTTGTTTTGTTGGGTTTTTTTCCCGAGGCCTTTCCTGAGTTCTTCTTTTTTGAGTTCTTTAGTCAGAGATGGTTCTGGTGTGTGAGCACTGCAGCCCAGCCCGTGGGAAGTGTCGGGTGCCATCTGCCCACGCACCCACTGCCAAGGCTTTGGCTGGGTCAGCTGGGCTCGTGAGTTTGAGACGTGATACCAGGAATGTGCAACACATGCTGTTACTCTAAAATGGGTAAAGGAGTCTTATGTGTGAATAAAAGAAAATACTCCATGTCAGAGAGTTAAAGCGAAAAGGCAGTTTTGTCAAAGCAAACATCACGTTTTTGAAAAGTCTTGTTAGAAGAATAATCAGCGCGTTTCCCAACTTAAGGAAAGAGCTGCAGTTATGTGGAAGATGTATTTCCTGTTCTTCATGTCTGCATTTTCAGACATGCACACCCTAGTACTTGGGTTTTTATTCAACAGATTATTAGCATTGTAAAGAGTTGCTTGGTTAATTTTTTTCTCTCACACAAATCATCCTGTGGGTTGGATGTTCCAACAAACCCTGTATTGTGGAAAAGCAATGGGGTGTGACAGAGATGTGACTCCCGAGGAGTCCAGTCTTATTCCTTCTCCATATCATCTCTGATCCTCCACAGCTCAAGACATTTTATCTGTTGAGGACCTTTACCCAGCACGGTTCTCAATGACTGACTTCTAAATCAGTCAGAACCATCCTCTAGAGATAGTGTGCAGTAAAAAACAATAAAATATTTGTTTTATCTAAGGACAATAGTGTAATATTTATTTTATCCTTTTATTGCTTGCCAATACTTTTGATCTATCCACACAGCCAAGAGATTTGTTCCTAACAAGAAAGTAAAGAAAGATAATGTACAGCAAGGGACATCCATAGTTAGGCTCAGTGTGATTTTATCTTAGATCCTCAAATCAAATTTCACAGGAATTTTTTTTTGACTTCTGAAGAAATGTGCCACGCTTCTGAGGATGGATACTCTGTAATCCCTTATGCGGCCTTTAGCCAATTTTCTGGCCTTCAGTTTATTATCAAAATGAACAGATTATAATGAGAGTTTTTATGGGTTTAAAAAATACCGTGGTAGCATATGTGATGGTGGAAATAGAAAAGCCTGTTTGTGTCATAAAGATAATTAAATTTATTAATACATTATGTTATTATAATATTATTCTTGGCAAATATTGTGGGGTTTAAGACAAAAATATCACGTAATAGAATGAAATACCCAAACCATTGAAAGCAGCGGAAGAGTTTGTTAGTACTTTTTTCTGTTGAGCTGAATTACTTTATTCTATGAGTAGGTGTTGTAGCAATCTTTAGCTATTGAGTAAAATTCAGCTGAAGTTAATTTCATTAATACTGCTAGCTGCAATGATTTAAGGTCAAATATTAGCAAGCTTTTTTTACATGTCACAATACCTTAGCTCATTTGAGTAAAGCTGTTAGTGTGGTCACAGATAACCTGACCTTCTTTCACATGATGTGACCAGAGGCTGAACTCTCCAGTGAAGATTTTACTTACTTTTTTTTGTTCCTGATCTGAAGTAATAGCAAGTTTCCATTATTTCTGGAAAAGCTCAAATCCAAGCTAAACTCCAACGTGCTCTGTGATTTTGATATAAGTGGGAACATGCAGTTTGCAAATCTCAGGCCGCTCTGCTAGGAAAACCTCGAGAACCATCTGCTTCGTTTTAGCAAAATCTCAAATTAATTTTAGTCACCAGCCTCACTTCACTGCTGCTGGCACAAGCGGCAAGTTGAGTCAGGACTGTCCTGTTTCTGTCCTCTTTTAGTAGCTTGGCAGAAGAGCTCATATTGAAATGGGAATCGTTTACAGCCATACCATAAGAGCAGGGATTCGTTATCATGCATTCAGCAAGAGGCTGAAGAGGGCTGAAATACCTACATCTGAGAGAGCAGCCCAAGGAAAGTCTCCGAAACCACACAGGTGCCTTCAGACGTCTGCAAGACAGAAATAACCTTGCCTGTTATGATCAAGAAAGGTGTCCTCTCACCTCCGTGTGACATTCTCAGGCCAAGAGTAGAAGACCTCCTGGGCCCTCATCCTGGCAAGTACTTAAAACCTGAGCAGCTTTGGGTTACTCCACACAATAGGGGTGAAAAGCACCAGGGAATTTTGGGGAAGGGATGGGGGAATGAGTAAAGATATCAGCTTTAGTGGCTTCCAACCTTTGCCCACCAGTATCGAGGACATTACCTGGGATGTGGCTTCGATGTCCCACAGTTTGGTGGGACTTGGTGGTATCTTGGGAAGCAGCAGTGCTGGATGTCCTCAGACTTGCTAATGCTGCTGGAGGGGTTTTTTGTTTGCTTGGTTGCTTTGGAGTTTGGGTGGTTTGTTGGTTTGAACAGATCATAGAATGTTTTCGAAGGTACCTCTAAAGGTCATCTAGTCCAGGAGTGAAGCAGTCTGAAGGGAGGATGGCCAGGCAGGGATGTTTCCTCCTTTACAGAGAAGGAGGACAGAAACAAAGAAAGATGAGAGTTGGAAAAGATAGTTGGCAGAATAAACAGCTTTGCCATTCATCTATACCTCTTGCTAGAACTGTAAGCAAGATAGTTTAAACCATTTTACTATTAAAAAAGAGGCTTGAAATTCTTCTAACAGCAACAGCTTATGTAGGTAAGAAAAATTAAAAAGGAGGAAAAAAAGAAGGAAAAAGTGCAATACTAAAATATTTTATTATTTTAGGACATTTTAAAATACTTGTGCTTCCTGTCATTTTCTTACTATGGATTGGACAGGAATTAGTAGGAAATATCTGTGGCAAGGCATACTGTGGTTCTCTCAAAACACTGAAATATATAGAGGCCGCTTTGCCCTGCCACTTGAACCTGTGGGGATAAAATGCATCTAATATGTGAACCGACTGCAGCTTATTTTCCCACTGAAACTCCGCTGCAGGCTCAGTAACAGCCTAGTGACTGGGAGCAGGGAGAGGAATGGTTCTCAAAGTGCTGCTAAATCCTGAGCAGAACAAGGATCTTCATTTTGGTTCTTCCCGTTTATCCCTTTGGATGTGTTGCCCGTTAAACTCCGTTGCTGTACTTCAGTAAGGTGTATCACCCAACTATGGCTTTAAACAATTACGTGGGGCCACATTTATAGAAACCCAGTCCCACCAGGGGCCTGTGACGTTTCATAACAGCTTTTCTAAACAATTCCCCGGTGAAATGCTGGCCACGCTGTACTTGATTTAATTTCTCTTACATGCAGATGGCTCTCTGGGTGGTTTATTTGCTGCAGCAGCGTTCTGTGTCAAGGTGACACTGCACCAAATTAGAGCAAGAATTAGGAAAAAAGACTCAGTGATGTGCTTATTAGACTGCTTTATTAGGGAGTTAGTTGATTCTGGCTTTATTGATGTCCTCGGGGAAAAGACAACATTTTTTTTTTTCTCATAATGTTTTGGATCTAAAACTAATGTTGCCAGAGATTATTAAATTATCTGGGCTCAGCTGCTGTTGCCATCTGTTAATGAAAAGTGCAGCTACACACTTCTCTCCTTGATGATTAACATTATATGGTTTGAAAATTGTCTACCTGCAAGAGTCCTTGTGTTAGAAAACCGAAACATTTGAGAACTGAAAACAAAATTCGAAAATCGTCAAAGCTGCTTTCAGAGATACCCAGCGTAGGTGTAACCTCACTTAGGTATCCTCTCTTACATGCAGACTGATTTTCCAACTTTTTTTAAGTGGTTTTCCCAGGACCCAGGTGGAATTCAGTATGCAAATTCCACAGAAATTCAGTGGGAAATACAGCTGAATGCGACAGTGGAGAGACAGAGGTACAGTTCAGGTGTGCCAAGAAGGACCAGACTACTTCTGGGCACTTTGAGCCACTCAAACTCTTATTCCTTGCCTGATCCCTGAATTTAATTTGACTGACTCAGACCCCCTTGTGCAGCCTCCCATCATGAAACGCTTGCAATTAAGCTTTTTGGCCATGGTGCTCCATGCCTGACCAGAGGGAATTGTCCTTTGATTTGTAGGAAAACTTTGAGGGTCACTTTCTAAGGTTCTGTAGGCTCCCCTAAAACTGCTAGAAGTGATGGTCTGGTATCCAGTGCATGCTTTCTCACTTGAAAAAAGAAATAAAATAGTTCCTATTTAAAGAAAATGGTTGAGATTGCGTACAACGGGAGTGAAAACTTCAGAAAATACAGGCATGTGCAGTAAAGGGTCTTCTGAGATGCATTTGTGGGCTAGCCTTACTCAGTGTCATGGTGCCAAGTGTTGAGTGTTCCTGATGATAGCAAAAGAGGGATTACTTATTTATTTATTTGCTTTTAATCCTTGCTGAGGAGAGGGTCTTTTTCCATCTGTTGTGGAAAATAGTTGATTTCCTCTCAGTCATGAGAAAGGGATGGAATATTATGCCACATATCAAATTACTGAAGTCTAATTGAAAAACTAGCGTCGCCGGTCATCTGTATCTCTCACTAGACCTGTAAATAGAATAATTTAAACTGCCTTGCTCTTAAATGGGAGATTTTAAAATCGTTTTTAAAGGCAAAAGCTCATGAAGTTAAAAAAAAATTGAAGAAATTAAATAATAAAAAGTGTAATAAAATACATTATGCTGAAAGAGACTTAACCAGGGATTTCTTGGTTTGGAGATCTGTAGAATAATCCACCGTGATAATTCCCAATTTCTTTTCTTGATCATTATTCAGAGGCTTCAAGCAATTCTATCCTCCCTATATGTTGTGAATTTCACAATGTAAACTATGATCTAAATGAACTTGTACCATTTTATATTAATGTATCAATCACATGCATGATTCTACATCAGTACGGGCTGTCACCATTAGACAATAATTTTGCTCAGGTACTGAGATTCAAAGGTTCTCTCATTATTTTCCATGTCTCTTGTTTCCCATATAGCTTGGATCAGCATGCCTCACCTGATCTTCATGCAACAGCTTGGTTTTTCTCTGAACCTCCCTTGAATCTCATGTGAATATGCTTTTTTCTTCCCAGCCTCTTCGACCCAGTGCCCAGGGTCACTGGTTATATGTCACACTGGGCTCGCTCCCCTCTTTAGGCCTGACTTAGTTCAAATTTCAAGCTTTCTTCATTGTTTTTGACGACATAGCTACCTAAAAGGCATTGTGAGACTAAAAGGTAGAGATGAGGCAGAGGCAGCACAGCTCATCTTTCTTTTTGAGGGACAGCAATAACCAGGTTGTTTGGGGACTTTGACTTCTTTTCCATTTCCATCGAGCAGTCACTTTGCTAACCCAGCCCATTACCATGAACCACGGTGTTTAAAAGCTTTATGCTGCATGACCATGCTTTGTTTTACAGCCTGAAAAACCACCAGTAACTGCAAGTAATGTGACATGATGTCCCGTTAATTCACTTGAAAGTCCCTGCAACTGCCATATTGTGTGAGAGTGGCTCAGTGGTGGCCTGAGCGTAGACACTGGGAGAAATGTGGACAGAAAATACATGCAATGACGAGGAATAGGAAGAAAGTACCAAGAAATACATGATGTAAAAGTAGGTAAGTAAATACAGTGATTGTGCTGCTAAGTTGAAAGCAGGTGCAACTGTAATAGTAGAAATAAATACAGTAAGCAAATAAAATTGCAGATAAGAGATAATAAATAAAGTTATTCCAAGGAACTTTACATTTCCATGCTTCTAGAGATCTATACTGTACTTGTTATACTATATCTATTTTATGGGGTAATATAACTAAGCCAGGAAGTCTGTGTAATTGTATATTCAGATATGTCACTAAAATATGCAAGAATGAAACCCTCTAGGACTATCTAAATTAAATTCTGTGGTCTCTTATAACATTCCTGTTAAACCTTATTAATTTTTTTTTAATAAAACTTCATAAAGTTCCCATAAGGGATCAATTCCAGAAAAATTCCGTAGCGTTGCATAGATTGCTGTAGATATCTGCAGATACTAATAGCCATCTTACATAATCTTTTGTCGTCAAACAGATCACCATTTAGAGAATAAATACTTGGAAGAATTTTATACAGCTATAAAGAAAATCAGTGGTTTCTGGGCCATTGTTTCTCATTTCAGGTTCTAGTGTTTCAATTTAAAGAAATTCTTTTCCAATTTTCTCTTGTTTCTTAAAAAGTTATGGTCATGAAAATCATCCACCTAATTCCTTATGAAAGCAATGATCTTCTTGCAGAAGTGGGACTTCCTTACTTAACAAATTAATCTGGACGATTTTCTTTTTCGAATAGCTACTTTTAGAGACTCTCTTCTAAGTGTGTTGATATTGTTTTTCTCTGTGTTGTGCAAGAATTAAGTGATGTTGATCAGGGAGAGAAAGAAGAAGAGGCAAGTTGTGAAATAAAGTCAGAGATTTCCGAGCACTGTGTGAAAAGGTGCTGAAAATCTAATGAAAGACAGGAACTGGGATCCAGGACAAAATTTTGCTGGAGGACCAGAGCAAATCCCTGATAAAATAATTAGACGCTGGCCAGGCGGTGCAGTTCAGCTGGAAGGTGTAGAAAGCCGATTATCTTCTCACATCCAGGTGATGATAGAGAATCTGAAACAGTTCAGTCGAGGAAATTTCAGTACACAGAAAAAAAGCAAGCACATCGTGTTGTCATGTTTGTCATGGCGTATACAAACCAGAGCTGTGGTTAGCCTCGGCAGGAAGGATGGTTTGGAAGTGCCAGCAGAGGGATCAGCACGTCGGCAGGCAGGGTGACAAAAGCAGTATTAGTTTAGGAAGGACAACAGGATCCTGAGTCAGCCGAGATTTTGAGATGTGTCTGCGCCTTTGTTCAAAACAAACATACAAAAATAAAATTAAAACTTTCAATTTGCTTTGCATAATATCTGGAACAAGGTGACTTATGAAACAGAGGAAAGTCGAAAGAAAGCAGATGAAGGTGAAAGGATTTGAGCATAATGTTTGCCAGCCCTCTTTGTCTGAGAAAGAGTCTGTGTTTCCTTCTCAGTCAAGAAACTTTCTAATGCTTTGTGCCGTACAGCAAATTTTACATATTCCCTGGGATAAAAAGCTTCATCCTCACTGAGACCTTGCCTTTGCCACATGTTCCTTGATTTTCCCCAGCTGCGGGCTTCCTCCTTGCCCGGGCTGTGCTGGGATGTGCCCCTGGGGCTCTTGGGGTTGCCAGTGGCAAGCAGGGAGCTGATGACACCCAGCTCCACCCTGGTCCAGAGGGACTGGGATCACTGGGACAGGAACATCTGCCCGGATCATTGGACACAGGGCTCCAATGCGTGGCGGAATTGTCCTTCCAGAATGAAGTGGAAAGGCTCTTAGTTGTAAACTGACCCAGAGTGGTGTCAGTGATGCAGGGAACAAGTAAAAGCAGAAGGACAGCAGCAATCTGAAAATAATAGAGTAGGGACTACAAACAGGACCTGGAAGGCAATGGGCACCTTGCAAACATGTCTAAAAAAGATTGCTTTTTAGCAACAATTGCAAATAGTTCAAGTTGAATACAAACACATGGGATATCTGATGCCTGAAGAAACACTGTTCCGGGTATATGGCAAAAATGCACTGCCATGAAGAGCGAGCAACTTCATATTTCAACTTTATACAAAAAAATATAAACCTGTCTAGACTCCAGAAGAACATGATCTGCAATTTCTGGAATGCTGGTGAAGGGTAAGACCCAGTAGAATGGATTTAATTTATTAGACTAGCATAGTCATTACAATACGATATTAGTCCTTAGCAATACTAGATGATTTTTTTTGCCATCAAGTATTCATTCTGAGAAAAATATGTTTAAATGGACATTTAGGGGTCATTTAAGGATTGGTATATGTAATAGATGGTTTATGTTGGCCCTAAATAAAGAGCAAACATCAAGGAAATTGTTAAGGCTTTTATTTGTGCCAAAGATTATAAAAAAATCTCAAAGGGGACCATGTCAGTAAAATAGAAAATTTGGCTCCTTGAAGTAAGTACAGATAAGCTTAGGCTAGGGGGAAATAAAATAACAACAAAAAAAAAAAAAAAAGGGAGATTTGGCTTAATCTCAGAGAGTAAGCATACATTTGTGAGATCTCATTTAATCAAATCCACTTTCACTAGATGCGATGCATTTTTAATTAGTGTCTGACAGATAGCAGTGGTTCAGTGAACACCTCGATGTTTTTTTGTGCAGTATGGGCTAAATTCCCAGTATTTTTGTCTTCCTTCTAGCCGGTTGGTAGGAAAAATTTGAAATAATTGTTTACCAAAAAAAAAAAAGAAAAGGAATGGCAGAGCAAAGTGGAAATTTTGGAGCCAAGGGGTGCCGTGCCACCTGTCCACCATGATGTTTGGAGGTCTTGTGGGAAATGCATCAGGAAGTACTTCATGCCGTAGAATACACATAATTAATAGTCTGTGTGTTTGTTTACGTACTACCTGTGGTACTCTGGTAACTCAGATACTCTTGGTGACATTCAGGACATGGGATCTGGGCGTTTTGAATGGCATTGGGCAAAAACCAGGTGGAAGCATCTCCTATTTTTCAGCATCTTCTGTGAGGTGATGTATGACATTTTATGAATGCTTGTTCTTCTAAGGTCTAATTTTTGTTATCTGCTAAGCGTGTTGCTTCTGCCTCGAACCTCCTTCCCCTTCCTTCGTGGCTCTTAGAGCTTTCATGTCCCTCTTGCTGTGCCTGGGTTCCCCTTGTCCTGAATGTTTGTGTTCCCACCTCCCTTCTCTTCTCCCAAACTACCTCCACTTCTCCAGGTCGTTTCCTCAAAGCCTTTAGCTCTGCATCATGGCAGCGACTTTTAGTTCATTGGTGACTTTTTAATGTTACTAACCCCTTTTAAATAGGGCAGAGAAGGATATGGCATTTAGGCCAATTTTCCTCTTTTCTTTCTGAGAAGGAAAATGGTACATTCCCCCACAGTGGTGTGTAAAGTTCATGGACACAGTGCAAAATCAAACAGCTTAATGATTTATTTGGCCGAATAACTCTGGGATAATGTTTTTTTTTGGATATGACCAGATGATGCATTGCACATCCCTTTGTCCAAATGGAAAACAACAGTCACAGGCCAGATCTGCAGCTGATTTAAATTGGCATGGTTTTATTGTTAGTCAGCTGAGTTTTGAACAGTGTCTAGTTCTGTGTCTAGAACTTAGTATCTGCTTCCTTCAAAATATTCATCTGTTAAAATATAGAGATATATAATTGCCTATTTTATGATTAATAGGACAAATAAGATTAAGGTGAGAAACGCCATGTTAGTTTTAATTCTATCACTTTTATTGTTTATTTTATGTCTAGTTATTAAAATAGCATATGTCATTTTGAGAATAGTTCAAGTATTATTTAATAATCACATTCCAAGCACATATAATTAATAATGCAAAGCACTTTCAAGAAATTGTCAGAATCTTGTAACAAGTGATCTCTGCAAATGGATGTAAGAAAGGAATAAAATTTTATCATGTTGAAATAAATTCTCCACTCATATAATTTGCTTAGCCAAAATCTAGACAAAGCGTTATAGAGGGTTGTAGGCGAGGGTTGTTCCATTAATGTAACTGTGTGCTGGGTCGTCTGAACTTCAAAATACCGTGCAGTTTCCTCCTCTTTCTCAGGGAGGTGCTGATGCTTCAAAGAAGTATCAGACAAAATGACATCATTCTGTTTTGTCAGGAGGCAGCTCTGTCCCTTTTTGTAACTGAAGGTTGTGCCTTTTCAATTCTTCTTTTCTTTTTCAGTCCATAACTGTTCCTTGCTCACTTCAAAACTGGCAGTTGACCGTGTGTTGGGATGTCAGGTCCTGGGTAAGAAGTGGGACCACTGGAACTGGAAAGTGAGTATTTAAACTATAGGGACAGAGCTCTCTTTATGTCATGTTTTTAGAGCTCGTTATCAGCTTTGGACAATTCTTTAAAACTGAGAAGGTGGATTCCAAGATGTGGTGAACGAAAACAAGGAGCTTTGGAACAACCCCCTAGTGCTTGTTACAAACCATGACAGGCAAATTTTATGTCTTCCGTGAAGTGTGAGCACAGTTCAGAGCCGTGTGAGCTCGCTGTGCAGAAAGAGGAGGGGGAAAAAATTCCTGGTGTACTGACTGCAGCTTAATTTTTATTTATTTTTTCCCTTTCCCTGCAGAACAACCCACACAAAATAAAAGCAGTGTTTATCTGTTCAGATACAAAAAGCTATCATTACTTGCTGTGAGAAAGGCGATATGCCCTGGAGAGAATCTAAGCTAGCAGAGCTTGTCTGCCATCCTTCTTTCCCACCACCGCAGGAAAGCCATCATTAACAACCTGATTTTGTTACTTTTCAACCAGGGAAATTAAAAGCATGGACCCTTACATTCATCTCTGGTAATTCCAACCTCCTAGTGAACATTGTGCAGTTGAGGTCCCCCCTTTCCAACCACGCCTGCTCTCGAGAGATGTCATGGCAGAGACACATGGATTTTCTTGTACGAGTCAGTGCTTTAAGGGTCATTACATAAGCTGGCACCAATGTCTTGGCTTTTTAGTCTCCGAGAACTGTGGTGACCATCTGTAAGACCTGAATTTTGCAGCTGTATTCAATAAGACAGTGTTGGACTAAATCTTGGAAAAAAACCGCTAATGCCAAATGGTCTATCACTGTCAATTTGGCTGTGCTTTAAACTTACAAATATAAATTTCCCTGAAGAGTTGGGAAAGAATAATAAAGCCAAATGCCTCATTAAGCAATACAATGCATGCTTCATTCTAATGAACGTATCACATAGAAGATAAAGGATGGAACGTAATTAATGACATGCCTGATAGCACAGGGATTGCCTGGGCTATATTAGCCTATCTTTGAACTTTAACTCTTACAAGAAGGTGGTTGTTTTACATAAAAAAGATGAGTTCATCTGGGGCTTGTCCAAACCAGTATTGCCAAATCAATGGCATTTTGACAGGGGTGTCATGCAGATAGCAACTCTCTGTAAACTGGCCTTAAGTAAGTTCATGAGACATGAGAAAGTTTCTAATTTAATTTGCGAGGCAGATAGGAGAACTGTAGTCAAAAGCAAATGCAGCAAGCCTTCAAATTGTTAAGGCTTGTATCAGTTCTTGACACCTTGAAAAAAAAATAGTAGCTTATAGGGAACAAATCTTTTAAGCAGTCTTACTCAAGCTCAATAAAATTTTAGG
>NW_009731542.1:0-8687 GCF_000703405.1 Apaloderma vittatum | reverse complement strand
GGAAGGTATGAAAAGCTCTGACCCCAAATCATTCAGTGCCAATGACACCTTTTCTGTTCACTTCGTGGCCTCATGTTTAGATGCAGCATTCCTTTCTTTCGTATTTCTAATGACTAAAGCTAGAGTGATCAGTTATAACTTAAAACCATAATCTACTAGAACTCCTCAAAGTGGAAGGAGCCTAAGTGAAATGGTCTTGCTCAATATAAAAACTTGCCTTGGCAAATATTTGATGTTATGCCACTTAAGCTGCAAATCTTACTTAAAATAGGGGGAAAATTAACATTAACAGATGGAAACATAAAAGCCAATGTCATATTGACGTCATTGTTTCCTTTCTATAGGTGTTTAAATTATGCAGCATGTATTCCAAAAGTGTTATCGCTGTTGGAACTCACATAGCAAGCTTACCCTATAGTGTGATTTAAATAAAAATGGAAATGCAAAGTAATTCAAGATATATGTACTTAAGCATTAGATTTATTTCATTATTGAAGCATCCTCTTCTCATTATAAAATTGTTACAAAATGCTTCCTTTGTAAATGTTGCAAGTTCAAACAAAGCAAGAAGTCTGATTTTTTAAAAATAGAAATACAAGCTTTTTTTTAGGAGGAACTGAAGCTTACATGAATCTTCGCTTTTGTATGGTTTAGGTTGTTCCAAAATGTGCAGCTTGCAGTACAGTTTGGACATTTTAGAGTTTCATTTTATAGAAAGGTCAAACAAAAATCGTTTTGTGAGCATTTCGATGTACACATAATCACGCCTCAAATATGCAGTGAGAGGAGATTGTTTCTGCTGGAGCCAAAACCAAACCTAGCACTAACGACGGGGAAATTCGCTGTACAGGCGTTCTGACTCGGCCTAGCACAATGAAGAAATCATTCGTTATTCTCTAGTTTTCTCAGGACAGTCTTCACATCCCTGGAGCTTTTATTCTAACCAGCAGCCCCGTAGTCCCTCCAAGCCAACCTCTGTGATTTCCTCTCCCTTCTGTGTAAGATTTGCTAAATGTTAGTTTTTTAAAAACTGTTTGGTTTTTTTTCTGGGGCTTTGATATATTCTCCTAGCTCTCTCTCCTCTGCCCCCTCTTTTTTTTTTTTTTCCTTTTTGGTGTGTGTAGCCCAAAGGCCCCTCCCAGGCAAAGATGTGACAGTGAAGCAGGAACAGCCTGTGCAGAGCATCTGTTTGGGATCCTTCCTCGAGGCAGCTCCTAGTGATCACTGATGGAAGGCACCTGTGGGAGGACAGGAGTCGGGTGACCTCTTAAGGCTTCGTTGCCCAGAATGGAATTGCCTGGGTCCTCCCCTTGCTCACTGTCTGCTGCTAAAAAAGAAATGTGAACAAAGGATGTCAGTAAAAAAGGTGTCAGTATGTACAAGCAGCTTCTGTGTGCATCTTTAATTTGTATGCACCTGTGTGATGGCACGCTTACACCGGTGAACAGAGTATTTCAAAGAAAGGAAGGGAACATTTATGTTTCTACCCAGCATGAAAGCAGGTAGCACAAAGGAGGACTTAGAAACTCGAGCATAGGTATCGGATATAGTTGATAAGCAGAAGTAGCTTTAATAGATCTGGAGGAGGAAGCCAGCAGTTGTTTACCCCAAGACCATAGTTATAAATAAACATGCCTGTTTTCTAAATAAACCGAAATTCTGCTGGCTTAAGATACCAGCAGCAGAACTTCAGAGCTCCAACATGTACAAAAAAAAAAAAAAAATGCAAAACCTGATAAAGGAAAGACAGAGAGCCATGATTGGCATGTCTGTCCCATGCAGGACAAAACGAAGATTCAGCAGCTACTGGGCCAATCTTTCTGTCCATAGCCCCGTGTGAATATGTAGGTATTACTTTTGTTACACAGGTGTTAACAAGAAAACTACAATTAGCTTGTAGAGCTGTGCTTCTGCAGTTAAGAGCAGCACGTTTTAGCTGATAAAGAAACATGCCTTTCTGGTGGAGCAGGGAAGGATTTTGTTCAGATCTCAGTCTCAATGGCAAGGATGCGCTACCAAAAAAATTGCATTTCTCCACAGCTGCTACATGCCCAAGATGTACTTTGTGCACAGTCGTGTGTGAATACCTTTACTCCGTTTCTGTTGCAAGACTTCTCTGAAGCACCATCACCACATGTAAGGTGAGTATGTATTTTCTGTCAATCTTTCCCAAGGTTCTCCTGCACAGTGACAAGAGAACAGATGTACCAGACTAAGGGAATTTCGGTGGTTTGCTGCCAGGATTAATATAACAACTTGGTGACTGTCCAAGAGTCTTAAAAAATTAAGAGCTTGGAAAAGTCTTTCATATGGCAATATCTGAGCTACCACAGCATTCCCTGTGCCTAATGCAGGGGCACTGTGTTGTTGCTGTTGGTGAACAGTCTTTTTGTACTGGAAACCTCTGCATGATGGCTGGATTTTTAAACAAGTTCTCCTATGCTCTAGCACGAAGATGGGCTGTGTGGTCATAAGGCAGGCACGTCAGTAATTTGCAGAGCGTTATAAACTGTGTGTTTGTAATTTGTGGCCCTATATCTAGATATTGTTTAAAGGAAAAAAAAAATCGAGAAGAATCTGTCAAGAGCCTCTTTCATTTTGTTTTTCTTTTGGGTTTTGCTTGGGTTATTTATTTATTTATCTATCTTCCCCCTCAACTGTACTTCTTTCTGGGAAATACTCATGAGACGTATGTTTTGAATGCTTTTAAGCTTAGCTGGCATGGTCATCTTGAGAACACATGCTTACTTACCAGTTTATAGACCCGGTGTACATGCTTTGAAAGAAATGTGTGTCACTTCCAGACTGTAATTCAAAAAGATTTTCGAGCTCTGCCGTGGTTTCCTGACAGCCTGGCTCAGCATCTTATTCGTCAGTTGTGTTTTGTTTGAAAGCTGATTTCCTTTCCTATGCTTTGTTTTTATCATTTTGCAAGGCAGGATAGTTCTTCAGGACAATTTATTTCCTTTCTTTGTTAATGGAATGGAGAGATTTTTGAATGTATCTGGTCCTTTTCGTAAAATAGGCTGGTGTTTATTGCTTTCGTTTACAGTATTCCCTGTTGGGAACTGCAGCCATTTGCAGCTTTGTTTCCAGCTTAGTCCAAACCTTTCTTATCGGCACAACTCACATCAACGCCATTTGGAGGACTGAAACAAATGGTTCTGGCTTAGGCATTGGTTTGGAAACACATTAGCAAAGTCTTGAGGGCTTCCTGTTGAAGACTAGAATAAGCAAAAGGACTGGCTTGCATGCCGTGGTACTCATGTGAGTAAAAGATTTTAAAAGGTCTGTTTCTCTTTTGTAAATCAGAATTATGTGACCAAAAAGGAATGATGGATTTTATCCTTGTGCTGAACAGAGTGATTCATGGTCTTAAGTCTGTAGCTTTAATTAAAATTTATTAACACCTATACTTAACTTTACTAAGCTGCATGAGGGCTTGCCAGTCAGGAATATCTTTTCCTAAAGGTTTGATAAAAGCAAAAAGGTTCTGTTTTTATGAGAGGCTGAATATATTCACAATAGCAATTGTTTCTGTCAACCACAGCTAAGTAAAATATGGTGTCTATTTTGTGAAAAACATCATTATCAAACAAAGTTATTTTCTGCTTCAACATCCAACAGTTCTTGGATGTGTCGATGGCTTGCACTGAATGCAGATCATTTAATTCCAGATCCTTTTGGTTTTTATAGAAAACTGGCAAATGGAGTAAATATAAAACACTTTTCTGGCAACTAACCTTTGTTTTGAGTAGATATGCATAAACACCCAAGAAATTTCTCTTGATGGAGTTCCTCCCTAAACATGCCAGCCTCCTGGGAGAGGGTCAGGTCCTATGGAAAATGGGCAAGAATTTGAACCAATAAACCCTATAATTCTCCCCAATGTGTAGGAGGCCAGACCTGGTGATGGGAAAGATGAGGTGTTTGGAGCCAACTGGGGTTGCTGGCACCAAATGCAATAGCTCCTGATAAGCAGAAAATCCTTATCACCAGAATCCTGCATTTATTCCAGCCACCACTAAAATGACTGGAAGGGCCAGAGCTCACTGCAGACAGCCTTTTAGAAAACACGCCTCCTGAAAGCTCAGGAGATATATGAATCCCTTTTAACAAAGCATCCTGAAGCAGTGAACTGCATCTTATTTCTTTTCAATATAAGCTAGTTTTTTATGCTTTGCTTAATTCACATTTTAAGTGAATGCATTGAATTTGATAGATATAAAAATGCTCTCCTTTAACTGTATTTTACCAATAAAGAAAATACTTCAACTTTATTCTCTGATTTTTTTTTTTTTAAAAAGCCCAAACTTGCCATCTGGGACATGATTATTATTGTTTATAAAATCTGAGTGCAGCAAGACAGTTAATTAGATTCTTCCTTTGTTTAAATCCTGTCGTAGAGCTGAGAGAAGTCTTGGCTACATGCTGAAGCCTCTAACTGAAAACCTTCTTTAGTTATCTTCATTTATGTATACGATAGGGGATTTCGGTAGTGATGAAAAATTCTACGTATTCGCTTTCCATTCACAACAAAATCCACATGTTCATCTCCTGTTCATTGTTCTGCTAAAAATTAAAATAAATGTGACTTGACAAATTATAAAGAAGTAAAATGGATAATCCAGCTGTTGCTTCTATCATGCGATAGAGCAGGACGTCAGGATTTGTTTGCTTTTGGTCATGAAAAATAACATTTTGTTAATCCCGTGCATTACTTGTGATTAAATAACGCTGCAAACACTGTTGCGTGCAAATGCACTTAACCCGTGGTACCTGCTCTCGTGGGACCTGCTCAAGCCCTGTGGTGAGAGAACAGATCCTTCTTTTTTCCTCCTGTTTCAGCCCAAATCCTATCACAGATCACGCAGCAGCAAAATCTAAAAAGCTTTAAGTGAGAAAAGCAATTATGGAAGATGCATCCATGGACTCGTCTGTGGCCTTACAGAAAATCTTCTGTAGCTTATGTCTAGTCCAAAGGTCCTAGGAGAAAAGGGAATCTGGAAAGGTGATGTCTTTATCACTAAAATTACAGGCTGACCCAAAGGATTTTTACTTCCTGGAGTTGGTGAACATGGGACTGGCCAGCTGCATCAGTGAGCAGGTTGCTGAGTGCTGGGCATGTAACAGAAAATGTGTGATAAAGTCATCCATCTCCCCTGATAATCTGTACCAACCCAAACGAATGACAGTATAAGAAAAGGATGATAGTTGGCATATTTCTATTTCTGGATATTTTTTCCTATTTTGACCAGATCTGTCTGTGCCCTGGTGGTGAATGTCTGCTCCTGGTCCTCACAGAGGTGGTTTGGGTCACCTTGTCACGCCATGGGGCACTTGGGTTTTCTGGATGGCCGCGCAGTGACTGCTGGTCTGAGGAAGCGTTCCAGTTCCTTGTGTTTGCACGTCACGCTTTCACCAATGAAACGTGCGTGTTTTTCTGCTTGAACTGGTGTTTTTAAGTGGCCTGTTCAGCCTCGTGTGTCATCTCTGACACTTCTGAGGTCCCATGGCATGGACTGATCACTGCTCTGATCCTGAGTTTGTTCTGTGTGCTACTTTCTGTTGTGACTGCTGAATTTCCATCATGGCACACTCAGTTGCTGCCAGCAATATCTAACCAAAGTTAAACTGTTACAAGTCATCTTCCAGAGCCTCGTTGGTAGAGCAGCGTTTCACCCAAGTTCTTCAGCATCTCACACAACAAGGCTGCTAGTTGAAAAGGTTATTCATCTGGGTGATACTTTGCTCAAAGACCTGCACTGGGCAGCTAAATTCCTCATGATCCATGCATTTTGCACAGCAGTTGTGTTTCTATCAGGCGGCCGGTGGCCAAGAAGACAACAGCGGATCAGCCCATGCCGTTGCCTTATATGGCTGAATGGGTCCTGAAACTGGCAGTTTCTTGCTTTCCCTAAAACCAGATGATCACCTAGAGGGGCAGTTTTATCGTCTTGAATTTCTTGATTTAAGTGAGCCAACAAAGCCTCGCACAGGTAGGTGTAGAAGCGTGTGGCAATTTGGGAGCAATGGCTAAGGTATCCCCTGGAAAAGGGCATGCTGAGGTTTTATGTGCAGTTGGTTAGATCATCTTCACAGTTTCCTCCCTAAATAATGCATCGTAGCAATTTCAGTTTCTCCAGACATCCTCTAGTTGCTAGTGAGTGCTGATTTGATTAAAATACATTACTTTCCTAGTAAGCATGACAGTCAGATCCATGATCTGATAGTGCCAGTGCCACATTTGTTGACAGTTGTATATCGGCGTTAATCAGATGAATGGTGTGCTCATTAAAGAATTAGCAGTTTCAGTCTATGAGCTGTGGATTACGAGCTCTTTGTCCCCTGTGAACTTCTCACAGTTAGGGGAACACTTGTTCTGCCACCACAGTAGAAAATTATTTCACAGAGCTCTTTAGCAGCGGATAATTGGGTTCTCCTATGAATTTCTTTTAATCATGTTGTTCAGCTCTTTGAAGCCAACATGGTGTCAAAACAAAATTCATGGCACTTGGCTTACGTCATTTCTTCTGCTGTCATCTGAGTCTGAGCCAGTCTTAATTTTTACCTTTTAATGGACAATTTCATTTATCTCACAAATTTGTGAGATGAGTAATAATTCTTGAACAATCAGGACAGTTCATCAGATAAGCTTCTCTTTAACCTTAATATCCCTACGTGTGCTTCCACGCCTTGAGGATCTTCCTGGCTAGGACAAACACCTCTGGGCTGGCACTGAGCTGGGCTACTGACAGTATGATACCCCTCCACACAGGGGAAAAAAAAATAATTTGTTTCAGTGTGACTGTTCTCATTTACTTAATTGTCTGGCAAGCTTCAGAGAAGCAGGGATTTGGCAAAGAAACACTTTACTCTGCCTTGTATATTGAGATATATCTTGAATTAGGAAAGGGTGATCTGAATATAAATGCCGGAAGACAGGAATCCTCCCCTGTGTACCCATGTGAATTTCCATAAACACTTAACGACACAGTTCTTAGGAGTATGAATGTAGCCAGGCAACCAAGCCATGCTCTATCAAAACCATTCAAAAAGGATGTGTATAGATAAGATAGATATGATCTGGAGGGTTGGGGTTGATTTGTTTGGAGTTTTCTTCAATGCAAGACCATGCACATGGTTTCAGTACCTTCCCACCCTGTATATGGCAACTGGAGCTTCCAACTCTCAAGGCAGCTTTAGTCATGCAAACAAGGAGAGAAAAAGGCTTTTCAGTCTGGATTGCTTTTAGCAAGACAGTTACTCTTAAGAGATGCAACTACTTAAGCCCCAAAACAACAGCAGGGCTGTCAGCTTTAGCTGGCAGAAGTTTGAACCTACAGTCACCTGGGTCCAACACAGATAATTTGTGTGAGAAATCACTACCGGGATTGCTGGGGGGGCACTGGAGCTGTATTCCAAGGTGCTGATAAGCAAAATCTTCATCGTATATGCTTTCGAGCAAGGTGAATCCTTAAAAAAGTGAGCGATGAAAAGAGTATCCTTAGCATTATGTGTTAAGACCTAGTAGAATGAAAAAGTGAAAAATTATAGATTAAAAAGCAAGCAATAAAGGGTAAGGCAGGCGTTTCACACTAATTCAAAAGAGAAATACATGCCTAAGAAACTGAAAAGTAATTGCCAATTTAAGAACAATTGCAATTTTAAACACGATTTCTACAGTATGTAAAACATAATTCAAGTCTGGACACATACTGCTCTTCTTTTCTCTCAGCTTTACTGAAAATGTCTCTTTCTGCATATTGACCAGGCTGCTTCCATTAAAGCACCGTCAGGTGAAGTTCCATATCCACAAGGAATCCTTGCATGAACCTTTATGTGAGAACTACCTCGGTTAATTACATAAAAATATATAAATACTTCATAAATCACTTCCCCGTCTGAACTAAGGAAATAATCCTTGAAGACATACATAGTAAATTAATTTAATCTGGTAAAGTGGTCCATGGCTGCAGTGCATTTCCTAGCTCTTCTTTAATGTTCTTTTTTTTAGATGGATTAATTTCTAACTGGGCATTCCATGCATGACATGGCACAGAACTTGTCATTCCTGACACAGAGTTTTTGCATTATGCATTGAAAGATCATAAATTCAAATATTCAGGTTTTATTATCAAGTATGTAGTTCTTCTTCCCTAGTCCTGCATTTATTTCCCCATTCTAAAAGGATTTGAGTTATCCTGAAACATCAAGATTTTTTTTCTCTATTTTACATCAACTCTATTTTAAAACTTAATTTTACACCAAGACTTGCAAGGTCACGGACTTGAATTTGTCAGGAAGTAACAAAAAAAATTACAGAGCACCTTCTCACTGGAATGTTGCTCTAGCATATGTCCAAGTTTTGGAAAACATAAATCATTCCTGCATATTACAAGGACTTTTGTCAAAAGGGTAGATTGAGTAGAGACAACCAATTGGATGGAATTAGAGGAAAAGAAACAGGATCATGTTCTAGGAATATACTTTTAAAAATTGCACTCTGTTATCCTGTTTTCCCCAATACTGTTTCTTGTGGGCTATGAATGATAAAACCAGTGCAACTTAGACATATGTACCATGATTTGTAGATTAGTTTCCGTAAATGTTATAGGTCTTTAGGATAGCATTAAAAGAATCTAACTTAATTTACAGAACAAATTTATATTTATTTATATTTATTT
>NW_009731541.1:0-6628 GCF_000703405.1 Apaloderma vittatum | reverse complement strand
TATATATATATATAGTGTGTGGAACAATGTTTGAAGCTGTGATTATTATTTTCAGTAATTAGCTGTACTCATCTTCCAGTGGTACTACTTTGTGCTGTTATGGTTCGTCTGGTGGCATAGTAATGACCAGGATAATAATTTGGGAAAACCTGGAAGCTGAGGAGGTACCAGTCCCCAAAAACATGATGGTATCAGGATATTAGTAGGTGTGCATTGGTAACTGTAAGCAACCTATTGAGTGGTAGAAATATTTTGTGAATGGCACCAGTAAACGGGCAGGGAGCTGAGTGGGAAGAGGCAGCATACTTCCGAATGGACACCTTGCTTCAGAATGAAAGCTTTTAACAGAGAACAAAAACTACAAAGAAGATTGCTTTCTGCTTCTACAAATACTAGGAGTGGGATTGGCATGTAGTCCCAGCAGCTGAGGAGGGAATGTTTGATGCCCTACATAAAGTTAGGATAGGAGTTTACATACAATTAGGGTTCTTCTGAGCTTAAAGGAAACAGCTATGCTGTCAAGATATGACCTGTCTGGGCAGTAGATGAACTGAATAGTGTGAATTCATCAAAAGTTTATGTATCTTTATAACCCGTTTTGAGGGAACCAAAGTGGTTCATGTTAAATATTTTACATGGCTCAGTAATCCCTTTTGAAGAATTTTTTTTTTTTATCATCTAACCAAAGTTAACCATTTGCTTGTAGCAGAACTTTTTGCTGCAAAAATAGATTAAAGGTTTTCATTGTGGTACAAGATTAGTAGGTGGAAGACTATGAAGTTAGAGGACAATGAAAATGTTTTCTTGTTTACCGTAAGTAGTTCAGCATTAAAAAAAATAGATGAGGTCCATAATGACATTTGATAGAGAATTTATCATGGTGAATGTTTTTTCCTCTTTATGTACTTGTTAATTATGATTACTTAATTGACTTTCTTCTTTTTTCTTTTTTCTTTTTTTTTAAATTTGCCTGGGGAGAGGGACTTTCCCAAAGTAGAGTAATAACAAAGAAAAGCACATCTGTGTAGTGTTAATACTGGTTCAAGGGGGTTTTTAGCTGACTTGTAATGTTCATTCTTTAGTGATTTAGAAATTGAAATCCCTTGCTTTGCAGATTCTACCACTGGTTTCTTAAAATAAAAAAAAAAAAAAGTGCAGTAATCTGCTTCTTATTTAAGGTAACTAGGAAGAAAATTGCCCTCTCAGTCTAAATGTGCCATGCTGAATACTGAATTCAGCAGCAACTTGCAGTACAGAGGAGAAGATAAGCTCCATATTCTTTCAGACTGTCTTTCAAAGACTTCTATATAAATCCCAGTTGTCATGAATAGTAGTACAGTTTTTGTGAAGTGGCCACTAAAGTTAAGCTATGACTCTTGTCTCCCAGAAGCAGTTAAATAACAGCGCTCTTTTTTTTCTTTTTTTTTGTTGTTGTTGTTTTGTTCCCTGGTGCAATTTGAACATGTACAGGGGCAATCTACACATCATAGATGCTATTTTATCACTTCACTCTGTGGAATCACCAGGTCCTAAATTTTAGTGATGTCTTTCTAAAGCTGCCTAAACTGTCGGTTTATTTCTTCTTCTTTATATCTTCTTTTGAGCTAGTATCTTAATTGAATCTTTTATTTTCCCTTTGTTTAGATAAACTTAGAGCAAATGTCTATTCATAGAATGAAGAATCTTGCAGTTTTAGCAAGGAAGCTCTACGTGTGTTTAAAAAAACTTTGCGTACAACTGTATGAAGTTTTTGTCTTACTAGTATTTCCAGACAGTGTTGTTTGCTTTCTGAAATTTACTTGACATTTTCATGATGTTAGGCTTATGAATTGACAGAATTGTATACCCTCAGGATATTTTAAAAATAATCTATTTTATCACTTTAATTTAGGAAAAGAATGGAAGCTGTAGCCTTGATTCACAATGTAGAGAAAACAGACTTCTTAAAATCAGGCTTTGGTTGAAAAGTTACCTGACTGTAAAGGCTTGACATCTGAAATAATATTGTTCCAGTTAAGCGTGTCTGGAAATACGGGCATAGCTTTATGCTAAAGTAGTACTGGTTTAACTGGAAAAATGATATAATAGAACTAGAGAAGACAAAGAAAAGTTTGACAAGGGTACTATGAAGTACCTATAGTACTTCATTGAGAGCTGATGCAGAGTGTAGGTCTATAAAACTACAAGTGGTAGAAGGGGTAGCAGAGAACACATTTTATGAATATTCTAGTAAAAATAAGCAGGAGGAATTATGAATTGAGAAGAGTTGACCTTTGTGGCTGGGGTTCAAAAAGTCTGAAAGAAAAGCGTATTTAATTAAAGAAAGTGACTGAAAACGTGTGGAAAGTATAGTTCAGAATGCTGTAGGCTGTAAGTCTGCATTCATGGAAGGAGAATGCATGGTCACCTCTTTCATTTAGTGACCCACCTCTGAGGCTTCTAATTGCCAAAGCGAGGTATTGCTGCGCGTCATCCCTGGGCTGCTAATGATGGCTGGAAGCGTTACCTGGGCTTTTGATCTGACCTGCTCTTAAGAGCAACACTAATCACCAAGTTGTAACTATTCATTTAGTAGTAGTAGTAGTAAAGGAGAGGAATGTGGTTTTAATTATGGTTATGCATATTCTTAGGAATGGTCTTGCAGAGTATCTCTGGCTGGTATCTTATCACTAAAGCTTTGAAGGATGCTGTGTATGCACAAAACAGTGCTGTATGGGAAGACTTAATACTTTGCCCATAGTTTTGAAAATAAACTATGTAAACATGAAAATGCTACTGATCTTCCTATTTAAGCTTTACTACCTACAGAGTTTTAATGAGAGGAATATAAAACTTATGAAATTGTTAGGTACTGTCTGCTAGTTGAGCATTGATTTAGACTGATGCAACTGACCTAACTTGCACAAGGAGGTTTTATATGAGGTTGTACTTGTCAAAGAGATTTTAAAGCTGAATTATTTTTCAGTTTATTAATTGAAATCTTGAACTTGTACCTGCTTTCAGAAATCCTATGAGATTGTTGTAGAGATAGTTGGAAATTAGCTTAGGTGATACAAGCTCAAGGAAGGTGGAGTGAGTTATTTGCATTTGCAACAGTTGAAATGATGGACTTATTTGCAATAAATAAATATTCTCCTCTTTTCCCTTTCTTCCTAAAAGACACAGCTATTCTGTCTTGGCACACAGAATCATAAAATCATTAAGGTTGGAAAAGACCTCTAAGATCATCTAGTCATGAGCATTAGAATAATGATTTTTTTCTTCAACTCTAAATCATTACTTGCATTGTTAGGAATTATCTGTCCTTTCTATGTTACTCTCTCAAGAAATAAATTCTTTGGAAAATATAACAAGTGGGATACAAATATAATACATTTTAACCTAATTTATACAGCTTTTTTCTCTAAAGTTATAGATTTTTTTTTTAATAAGTAAAACCATATGAATTTATTTGAGCAATGAATCTGGAAACTTTCTTACATACAGATTTCAATATTGGTCAACTCCAAGAAATTAATTTTGTTTTCCTACCTGTGTCCTAGAATTGATCTCAGAATTTACAGTTGCAAAGTAAGAGGCCAATTTATAAAATCTAAAAGACAATGACTTACTTTATGATTGCTAGAACTAAATCACTGTAGGTTGTATATACAAAACTCAGAAAGGCTTTGGAGTACAAGAATTCTATTAGAAAGCCCTCTGAACGGTTTAGTTTTTAGAAATCTGTATTATCTCATGTTCTTAAAACAAAAAGCCTGTGGTGGTGTTCCCCTTTAGGTTTTGAAGAGTAGAAAAACACAGTTCCTGGCTGACACAAATGATATTTTTTGCTGGGAGTAGTCATTACATTTGTGGGAGTAGTCATGTAAGGACATGAGACAGTGTAAACTGTCTCAGTGGATAGGAATCATGAAGCTTTGCTGGATGTGCCTCTGGAATATCTTTAAAATATAAAGAGAATGCTATAAAGAGAATTTAGGTGGTAAAGCTGCTTAGTGTGTAACACTTCCTGGATTCCTAGTCTAGGATTTATTTGCATTTAATTTCTCATTTGAGTTTGGAGAAGCAAGAGTAGGAATAAGTATGTGATAATACTAGAAACCTGGGTTCTCATTTTATCTAGTAAATAATTAAAAGAGAACTTTTGAGTTCTTGAGTAACAAGAGTATTTGAAACTGTTAATTTAAAAATCAGATTTGTTTAGTTAAGCTACTCCTCACTAGGAATCAGGTTGTGAAGCGTTCTACCAACACTGCCTAAGTTTAATCCTACCAGGAATTCAGCCAAGCTTTTAAGGGTGTTTGATGACTTTTTTGCATGGCTTACCCATCTCTGAAGAGAGAATAAGAAAACAACAAAACTAAAAAATAACTGAATGAGCTTCCAAATGCTGATAAAGATCTTGTCATGCTTTCCCACTTTTCAGGTTCTTATATTTAAACTGTTTTGTGACTACTGCTTTACCCAAAAAGATGTCAGTTTAAATCCTGAAAAACAATAGAAGAATTGTTTGGCAGAGAAGTCAGCAACTAGTGTCTTGGCACTGTCTTCTGCTTTTTAAGCCAGGTTGCTGACAGCAAAAACATGAACAGAACTTTGGGGGGAAAAAAACAGTCTCCAGTCTTCCAGAAGTGAGGCTAAATGGAAAATTTAATTACTTTAAAATTCTCCTGTATAAAGTAATAACATTTGAAAAATATTTTTACCTGAAAACATGTTCTGCTTTCTTTACACGTTAATTAGCTCTTGTAATTATTTATACTTACATTTTAATCCAGGCAATGGCACTTCCACATCAAAAGTGATAAATTATTGGGGTACAATTATATTTGTTTCTAATTTTCATTCCCTACAAAAAATTCTTAGGACCTGGATCTGGCAAAACTCTTTGTAATGGATGAAGGGATTGGAATACAGGAAATAACACAAGGAATTGTCGTAGAATTATTATGATGTTGAAGAGTGTCACAGTAGCACTTGCTCTCTGCTGCTGTTTGATGTATACTTTTTCAGCAGGCTTGAAGTAATGGTGAATTGAGGCTATTCTTTTGTAAACAAAAGAACTCTAGACAAGTGAATTTTGTAACAAAACTCTCTGTATGTTGAATTGTCAGCGGAAGATATCATTTGTTAATCATAACCGCTTTAAGAGAATGAGAGTGAGAAATGTCTGTGCAAAACAATTTTGTTCTTCATACATTCTCTCTGAAGCACCCATGAAATCAGTTACTCTTACAAAACTATGGTCAAAGAATTCTATAGTGTGTATATAGCTTTGCCAAGTCCAAAGATAAAGGTTCATTCCAAGGAGAAAACTTTCCTTAGTTATTTTTTATTTAGCACTCCTTTAAAACACTTTCCTATCCTTATCTTAGCTTAAATTGGTATCTAGAGGAGATCAGTCCCACGTATTCCTTTCTACTAGTCATGTAGTCCTCCCTCTCTTACAATGGATTTTGCACTTCTGCAGTCATAGGGCAAGTCATGCCAAACTGAAAATTTGTCTGTTGTAGGAATAGTTTTCAGATAGATGTGTGAGCTGGCTTGAACGTGTATCACTTTCAAGTGCTTCTACAGATACCAGTTCATTAGGCAGTATCAGCTATTCAGAGGCAAGACTTTGTTGGCATAGCTCCATCTGTCTTAAGAGGGTTTATTAGTGCTGAAATGTTTCCCACTAAATAGGACACTGCATGGTACTGCTATGTGGAGAAAAATCCAGTATGTACATTTGCTTATAGTTTTTATGCAGTGTTCTAACATGCATACTTAAGTAATGCCAGCTCAGTATCTCCCTGCAACTTACTCGTGTTTCTATTTTTACTTATGGTTTTCTTTGATTAGCTAAAACAGTAAGTAGATGCTATTTCTAGCATAGAAGGTATATCAAAATAGAGATGTAAAAATGTTCTTTGAGGTCTGCTATTATGCCTGCCTCCAAATCAGCAGAAGATTTAGAATCCAGCAAAATTGTTACTGTTGTTTATTAAATTGAACAATTTGCCTGTCTGTTCACAGAAATTTGGAAAAAAAAAAGTTATAGGATATAGCTGAAATGGTAGATGAGCTAAAATGTAACTGTACTAACAGGAATTGATTAGTAGAATTAACTGTTCTGATTTAGCAGTCTATGTTGAGATCTTTAATAATTGGAGCTTTATGAGATGAGTTTAAAACCTTTCGTTCAGGTTAGATATTAGGAAGAATTTCTTTACTGAAAGGCTTGTCAGCCATTGGAACAGGCTGCCCAGGGAGGTGGTTGAGTCACTGTCCCTGGAGGTGTTTAAGAGATGGGTGGATGTTGTGTTGGGGGACATAGTTTAGCAGGTTGATAGGGCTGGGGCAAAGGCTGGACTCAATGATCTTCAAGGTCTCTTCCAGCTGAAACTATTCTATGGTTCTATTCTATGATTCTAACCCTCAACACAGTAAGCATGTGGACCTGTTGAAGTGGGTCCAGAGTGGGGCCACAAAGGTGATCAGAGGGCTGGAGCACCTCTCCTGTGGGAACAGTCTGAGAGAGTTGGGCTTGTTCAGCCTGGAGAAGAGAAGGCTCTGGGAAGACCTTATAGTGGCCTCCCAGTACTTAGAGGATGGGCAGTCAGCCTCACCTCTGTGCCAGGTAAAA
>NW_009731540.1:0-25208 GCF_000703405.1 Apaloderma vittatum | reverse complement strand
CCTGGTCCTCAGCTCTCCCTGCGCCGCTGCTGGTCCCGCCTCCTGCTTTCCCACCGCAGAGGAGCGCCCTTCGTCGGGACAGGTTGTCCTTCCCTGCCTCCCTGGGTGGGAGCAGCACAGCTCCTTTTCTGCTGGTTTTCGGGGGACTCTCATCAGGGCTCTGGGCTCGGCACTCCTCCTGAGGTCTGTGGGGGGACTTTTCTTTTTTTTTTTCACTTGGGACCTAGTTGTGATCTGGAGGGCACGAGTCCCGTATTAGCATGTTCTCTTGTGTCTTTGAATATACTCACGCGCTTGTACAATATCTGTACATAGTTCAACATCTTTGTTGTTTTTCTAAGTGTTAATTTCTTTTTTGTTATACTAGTTCAATTTTTTTTCAACCTCCAAGTCTCTCTCCCTGGTTCCCCAGTTATCCTGTGCTGGGGGGGTCACAGAGAGCATCTGTCAGAGTTTAGTGGCCAACCCAGCCTTACGCTTCAACATGGGGAAAGCAACATACCAATGATTGTTGGCTGGAATTTCTCAAAGAATTTGTCTGAACTTATCTAAGATATTCCCGTTTGGTTCCCATGTGTTGCCTGATCTAGTTGAGAGACGTCCCTGCCCATGACAGGGAGGTTGGATTAAATGATCTCTAAGGTCCTTCCAGCCTAGGCCATTCTATAATTCTTTACTGAATTCTTGATTCTATTCACAGCTCCCAGACAGATTTTTGAAAGAGTTCAGGATGTATTTATTGAAATAAGAAGTTATAGGTTACGCTGGTGGGATACCCAAGAGGTCCTGGACGGTCTGGAATGTCACCCTGGGAGTTTAGTGGTGTTTAGCTCATATTTATTGCCAGTGTTTCAGGACAGTCTGTCAAACTAAACATACTGAGCTATACTGAAGATTTGGTTATTTTCTTTATGCTTGGAAGGAAGATGAGGATGTGAAATAACTCGTGAACGTTTTCTGGTCTTCCTCTATACAGGACTCAGCCACCGACTTTCAGAATGTTTGGCAGCTCCTTTTAGAAACACAAGCTGCGAGAAAAGTGTGTACTACATGATATTCTGTCCATAAGCTAAATACTTTCCCAGATACCATTTGGCTGCTGTCTTCCATGAAAAAAATGTATGTGTGTCTGTCTGAGGTTGTTTTGGCTGGGGTTTTTTGGGTTTTTTTGCAGTTGAACAGAGAGGCACAAGGGAGAATTTTTAGGGTAGCACATTTTAAAACCACACATTTTGTTTCCAAAATACTCTTTGCTTCTGAGAGCACTGTATAGAGATTCCCCATTTTTTGAACGCTTTGGATCTGTGGTCAGACCTCACGTATGGAAATAGTTATAATGAATCCTTTTCTTCTACATGAGGGGAACATGAAAATGTGCAAAACCAGGTGGAGGTCCAATTTTCTTCTCAAGGGAAAGCTTTGGTACTGACTGTGTGATAATGACAGAGCCAAATCCCTGCCTCTGGAACGAAGAAGGCAGCCTCCTGCTTTGGGCTGGTTCTCCTTCCATCCCTTCCAGCTCTTGCTCTAGTCAGTGTTCAGGCTGTACCTCCCAGGCTTAGAGAGAGGGAGGGGGAGTCTTATTTGGGAGTCGTTTGCAGGTGGATGACAGTGTTTTAAGCTGCCATTACCCAGCTAAGAGTAATGCCACTGCACAAGGTACATCAGCTCTTGCAAGGAACAAGATACGATTAAACCTAATTTACAGTAATCCCACCTCCTTGATTTTATCTCATACAGTGATTTCCTAGAAATCCAGATTCCAGGATCCCTCTGAATAGTTAAATTACCCCAAAGACTTGATAGATTTAGGTAGCAAAAGCTCTTTTAATATCGTGTTAGTTCTTCGCCTACGTTTTTCATGTGCTGAACATGTTGTGCATGTGTGTGCCTTGGATCCTGGATGGACAAATCACCCAGCCTATGACATTCACAGCTACTTTCTTCCCTCCATCCTGTCGTGTTAAAAGTAGTAAATAAATAAGAAAAATAACCAGTCTCTCAGTTGGTTTAATTTCTGTCGATCTGACATTATTAATTGAACCTGAGGGCCAATTTTGAGCCATCCAGTGAAAGACACCGGTGCTTTGATCCTTGTGTTTGACCTGTCCAGCCAGAGAAATAAATTCCAAATACCGTCGGAGAAGTTAATATGAACAGCATACAGAATTTCAACCCACCAAAGGGATTTGGTTTTAAGCTTCTCTGAACTCCAGTATCTGGACGAAAGCTCTGGTGTTTAGAATTAATGATGTCTTGGGTTAGCTCACACAGCTTGCAGCGCTCTGGGTACTGCAGTTTGATGACTGTCACTGTTGGTTGGGTCAAGAATAGCTGCCACAGACATAATCGGTGTGTTTCCTCATTTTATCAGACTGGTGCAAGAGGTAGTCATTTTTTCCAGGGGAGAGAATTAATGGGTGAATATGCTGTGGGGCTGGCACATGCTGCCTCCAGTTTAATAGCTGAATTAGAATCTTTTTAAACCCTTGGCACCAAGAAATGTGATTTCCCGATGCTTAGGGCTTAATGCTGTGGTAAGTGCTGGGAAATCTTGGCTGATAGCACTAAGAGTTAACTGAGACAAAAAATAGAGCACAGTAAATCTTACCTCAAGTGTCTGGCTATGTATGAATTACATATGTGCATATATGTGTTGGTCTGAAACGTATGAGCACATGCAGAGAGATTAATTATAGTTTAACCTGCACTTAAAAGGATGATCAAATCTAATATTTTCTCATTCAGTATTTTGGTGTTGCATCTGGTGGCGCAACTTGGAGCAGGAAAAAAAAATTTACAGCCATGATGTGGGAAACTGTATCAAATAAATAATGGGGCCAAACTAAACACACTGATTAACTCTCATTCACTATCCTGTAATCTCTTAATGACTAAGGTCTAATTTAAGGCAGACTACAACCAGGATTAAATTCTGAATTGCTGTTGTTATTACATGTATTCATTAGGTTCTAGAGGAATTGAGGCGAGATTAAAAAGGTACCTGTGAACTGAGAGCAGCTATTAATGGGGAAAGTTGAAGGACTTGCCCATATTAACAGCATTTTTCTTGTTCAGATAGCCTAACAAATGGAAGTATCAAACTTCACAGGTTGGTTGTGTATTCATGGTTTTAATCAGTCTAGTTTATCATCAGAAAATCTGTAGAGCACCAGGAAATATCATAATGGCCATTGTGCTGCATTTACTAATTGGAGTAGCAGAAAGTTAATTAGCGAGTTTTTCAGGGCAGTTGAAAGGGATAAGACTCAGTTCTGCAGCCAGGTCAATGAAATAAAATGGAGGGGGAGGTGCAGTTTGTTTTAATTGGCCTGTGAACGGAGCTGTTTGTATTTAACGCTGCAAGTTTCAGACTGGGCAAGATGTGCCAAACCCAGGCAAGCTGCTAACCCAGTTGAACTTGAGAGACCTCATCACAGAGGTGAACGAGAACCTTTCTGTTAGCTTCCTCATGCGTTTGAGTCAGAACAGAGGTAGACACCAGCACAATCTTAATATTTTTTGCAGTTTTGCGAGTTTTTCTGTTAGTGATCTGTGAGTCAGGTGCACTGGAAGTCTATTTTTTCCAGCTCCAGGCACATGTTTGGCCTCCAAGACACCACAGCCTGGCCATTTGGCAGCTTGCCTAGCTAGAAATATAAAATACCAGTGGTACCTTCTGGGAAAAGCCCGTGTATGGAAGTGCCACTGGAGTCTCTGTGTGATGGTGTCGCTGATGGGGCTTCTCACAGCTGGTTGCTAAGGTTGGAAGAACCTGTTTCCATTGACAGCCTCAGTTCTGCAGAGGATAGAGACAGGGGGTTGCTCAACTCCAGGTCATGCTCAAGGAATCACTTCAGGAGCTGTACATTTTTCTCTGGCCTTCAGAATGCCTGGAATTAAGTTATTAAATTTATGTGTTTGTGTTTGGGGGTTGCAATGAAACAAAATTCCACGTATTTTTCTTGTGTGAGGAAAAACTCTTTGGAGTTGACTTTTAATATCATCTTGATGATCTTTACTTTCCCATGTATCTGATGCTTTATGCCTGTATCAATGTTGTCTATGTTTCATACAAAGGAAGCCTTGCAAAAGTGAATATAAAGTGATGATGCTCTCTTCAATAGTTGATTCTGCGCTTGCTAGTAAAGCACTTGCTGCTCTATTCAGTCCCTCCTCTTCTGCCATTTTTGAGCCAGTTTTCTGATGTTTTGCTTTCAGTAAGGAGGCCATTATTCCTGCAATCTGTCATTATAAGGAGCGCTGCCTACTTCAGAGAACCTCTTGCAGCCTAACTGGAATCACTCAATGATTTGGATCATTAATATATTGCCAAATGACAATAAGAACTGAAGTGAGGGGGCAGGCAGACACAAAGTGCTGATGAAGATATATCTGCTCTGCTGTCAAAACTCCACTTACAAATATAGAAGCCACCATTGGATTTCTTTTAGCTAGAAGGTGAAGCTTTAACACGTCTAAAGAGTATTGATTGTTAACCCTGTTAGTCTCAGTTTGGGAGTAGACTCAGAACCCTTAAGTCTTCTGCTTTTCCTCTAGGTTTTTGTTTCTGCCTTTTAGTGTGAGACCTTTCAAATCATTCTGCTTCCTTTCTTGAAGCTTTGTTTATTGTTACGAAGACATTGAAAAGGACTTATTTTTCTAGATATTTTCCCCTTTGGCACGGGATTTTCCGAGTTCTGCTTCTTCTCTTTTTCCTACAAATAAAAATTCTTGCTCTTGATTAGATTTCATAATCTCAATGGTGGTTGTTTGTTGGGTTTTTTTTTAAAAAGGATGCAAACCTAGGAACAGCAGTAGTTCATCTCCTCGTCTGCAGCAGCAGCACTAATCTTGTACACATTGGCATGCACATGGGGCAATAAAAAGTGACATGATGTAACATTTCAGTGAAGAATTGTAGGCACTGGAGCCAAGTCCTGTCATTTAAGACTTTCTGTGAGGAGTGATTTATTCTCAATTTGCCAGCGTGGGTTTTTCTGAGAGAGAATGAGATTGTGTGAGTGTTGGGAATTATGCCTACACTTCTTAAGCATTGCTAGTGACTTTAGTTGTCTCTGCCTTCAGGTACCCAACCTGACAATCCAGAGAGGCTTGATTCTTTGCACATGTATATTCAACTTTTTTAGAAAAACTGTGCCTCAAGCAGAACACCCCAAATTGTTGATTTTGACTAACTGTTACCTTTTGTTCCGAAGATGCCAAAGATGATGGCTGTAAGGGATAGCGTTTCAAATATCATGCTCTGATCTAGCAAAACAGCTTCCAAAAGTTAATGTTTTCTCCATCTGTACAGATTTTTAATAGGCAGAAATCATCTTTTGCTCCTAGAATAAGAGCTAGGACAGAGGCTGATGGGACAAATTAGTTCACTCTTCACATTATTAGTCTTCTGAAGGCATAGATCAATTGCCCAGAGCTGTTTCTTCCTTTTTAGGGGGAAATATATAATCTTATTAATGATAATAGGTTTTTGCCAACAGCATGATATTCTGTATTGTTCAGTTTAATAATCAGCATGAAACCTATTAACTGCATGAAATATGGTGTCAGAAATCTGGGGTAAAATCTTTGGCACTTTGGAAATATTAACTAACTTGTTTGCAGTGCTGCAATCTCCTACCGTTAACATTCTGGCAATTACTAAGTTATAAGCTCTTAAAGATAAGCTTTCTATTTTGTGCTATGGCTGTGCTTTACCCTGTAGTCAAAAACTGAAGTGAGCCTTTTTGGAAGCTGTGAAAGTTTGGAAAAGTTTCGTCTAATTGAATTTTTTGTGACTGTGAGCACTTGGGTATCTCCTGGTTCTGACCGAGTCAGTGCTACAATCAGCAGAGCATCTATTCTCAGGCAGTGTTGGGCAGGGGGGAAGTAAATCAACTACCTAGCCAAGGACGTCACCTCAATTGTGTTTTGATGCTTTCATGCTATACTTTGTGTTCCTCCATTGCCATTTCACTTTTGACTTGCAAGAATTAAGCTGCTTGTGTCAGAGACTGTGAATGCTTCTGCTTAGAGTCAGTTTTCCTTTCCTTGCAGGTGCCTGTCTCAGTTGCTCAATTTTGCTGATGAAAGTTTGAAACTTCCCCTTCATGAGAGGTCAGTGAGGCTTGCAATTTGTCACTTCAAGACATCAGTTCCTATAGCAAGTCTCTCATTAAATTTTCCTTGTGCATATCAGAGGTTGAGGTCGAATGGCCCCAGGTTGTCTTGTCTCTGGGGGGAAAGCTGGCGTTGGAGTATTTGATTGCTCCACCACAGCTGTGAATTTGAAGAAGTCAATCTTTTCTGCTTTGCACTCCCACTAGGGCATATTTCCTCCTCTACACAATTTAACAGTGATCGGCTGTTTTAATAGCTTTTGAATAAGTTTGTTCTTAAATGTGTTTCCCCCATTTCTCCTCCAAGCACAGTATGGAGTTTGCACACAGAGTAACTCACCAGTTCCCCTTGATGCTTTCCATGCCCTCTGCTCCCTCTAATCATCTTTTTTTAAGTATAGCAATAAGTAATTAGGGAATGTCATTTACACTTTCCACTTCTGCTGCCATGAAAAGAGTTGGTGCTTATCATGGCGCCTAGAAGTCCCCTCATGGCTCTCCTGTTAAAACTGTTCTGCTACCTGTCAAGACCTGAATCTCTCTGTAATTACTTTCCCAACATTGTTCTGCAATCACTCTATGACAAGTTTCCTCTTCATCCTTCATGTAGACTTCCACGTGCTGAAGCCTATTGCTTTAGATTTCTTTATTTTTCAGAAACTAGGCAGTGAAGGCAAAGACTTTCCACATCCATTTGGCCATTTCCCCATTTACTGGTTTTCTATGCAAACTTCAAAACAGCATCTTTCAATGGAAGGCTATGGCTGGCACAATTTTTCATGTACTTTTAATTTCTTTGGCTGAAGTAGATGAGATTTTAGCAAGTGAAATCACCTTACTTTTTCCTTTCTGTTGCATGACATTTGAATTCCCTTCTTTCTCCACGAGGAAGCCTGACCTTAACGTTTAATGGAAAGCCCATCTATGAATTAGATTTCCTAAATAACATTCATGCAAGCAGCAGCGTAGTCTCAAAATATTAACTCGAAATACTTTATATCTGTTTTAAGAGAAAAGAAGAAATACCGTTGTGACTAGTACAGAAGTACTATTATCTCCTTTTTTTTAGGCTGGAATGGCTCGGAGCCTGCATGCCCACTCTGGCAGGGGCTGGGTTCAGCACTGAGGGTTGTGTGCTTGCAGGGCAGTGGAATTTGCAGTCAGAGACACTTCCATCCCCTGGGGAAACCAGGCTGTAGAGAAGGAGAATAGGATTACGACTCAGCTACAAGTCACTCGTGCAAATCAACAAGGAAATCAAGGCTTCTAACTCTGCTTGCTTAACGAGGGATTTGGGCACTTAAATCCTAAGAGGGCGAAGTGGGAGGGGAGTTGTGACAAAATAATAAGCAAATACTTTGGAAAAGAAACAGGACTTTGTCCTGTTTTTTTTCGGTGATTTCCAGTGTACCTTATTTGCAGCAATTTCTTTCCCTTTAAGAACAAAGCCAATGGGAAAGGTTGGTCCTTACTAAGCAACCTAATGGAGTTTGTCTTTGCAAAATATGTCCTGCAGCTTCTTGTGGGGCGTCTCTGTGTGCTGCCCTGCACATGCTCTCAGTGTAGGCAGTGCCTTTGAAACATAGCTAACAGCGCAAGTCAGCCGGAGAGACAGAAATGGGAGAGGGGGGAGGCAGCCCGTAAGGGGGAGCAGCATAACCTGGTCTTTTGCTTGGACTGTTGCGCTCTAAGGACACCACAAACGGGTACGAGTGCCCCTGTGGCCACAGAAGCAGAGAAGGGGGCCAGGGTCTGATAGGAGAGAGGCTCTTCAACACAGGGGCTGGAGAGAGAAAACTCAGTTTAGAAGGACATGGCGGTGAGATTGCAGTGAGGATGCAGGCGTCGGACCAAAGGATAGACACCTGAGCAAGAGAGGCACGATCCCCCTCAGCACCAGCACCATAGCCTGAAGAAGAGGGTGTATGAGCTGGAGCTTCTGCTGCCCGGCTGTGCGATTGTGAACAGCCGGAACGCCCGCGGAATTGGAGTCGTTGTGCAGGATGAGGTTCTGCTGGCCCAAGGCTGCTTTGAGCAGCCGTGGTGTGGTCGCAGTAGAGTGTGAGGAGGCATTCTCTGTGCTGACCTATAGCTGTTCTAAATGAGCACGCAAAGCTCTCTTCCTGGTGGCGTTGGCAGGCATTGTAACCGGGTGAGGTGGCCTAACAGGCAGGAGCTCATCCACTAAAACCTTCAGTTTCTTTTGAAAATCCATGCAGTGCGAGTGCTCCTGTGAAGTGTATCTGACTGAACAGGTTGCATAGTCTTCTATCCTCATATTTAAAAGAAAAAAAACTTTAAAATATTTTTTAAAAAAAAGGCATGTAACATGACATTTGTCGCTAAGCAGAGTACCAAACTATTTGTGTTTTTAATAGGAGCCACTGGGAAAAGAGAGATTTGGGGGAAAAAATCAGCCAGAGGGAATAGTTTGATGAAAGCTCTAAGAGGGTTTTATTTCTTTGCCACTTTGTAGTTCCTGTGGGTAAGCAAGTAAACCTGACAGTTCAAACTACATTTTCCTCAATATCTCAACATTCATTTGACTTCCCATGTTACTAATTAGTTTTCCACCTCAGAATCAGCTATTTTGTCTCAGGCTACAGCGTGGAAAAAAAGATGCAGCTTTATTACTAGGGTCAAAAAAAACCCCCAAACCCCACAACTCTCTGCATCCTTGATAGCATGCAGCTTTCTGTAAATAAGAATATCAGTTTCTTTGGTTTTTAGTGGTTACAGTAAGCTCTTAGCACCTACAAGGTGAAGAAAAGAGGATGAATCTTTTTCCTTACCCTCTTGAATGAATAAACCCTGTTATTTAAAAACTTACTGGTTTCTATAATGTTAAATATATAATACATTTGGGAGATTTTAATCAGCAGAGAATCAGTAGGCTGGTGTTGAGAGTTGTGGAAACCATGAGCACTAATTTTAACTTCCTTTATAGAAAGCATCATACAGGCATTAATTAAGTCTCTAATTAGACATTTTGCTTTAGAGACATTAAAGGCCTGACAAACATACCCTGTCAAATTGATGCGAGTCTTTACACTGATTTCTCTGGGATTTTGACAAGTCACAAAGTAAGTTTTGAGGGTTTATTTATGGAGATTTTTTTAATACAAAGAATTAAATTCCAGGTGTCAGACCTACCTCGATCTTCTCTTCTCTTTGAGTCTCTGATGGTCAGAGAATGCACTCTGAGAAAACAGAGGTTGGAATAAAAATGTGATGTCTGGAACAACAGCTTAATCATTTGCTCGATCTGTGCAAGTTTTGTTGTCATTAAGCGCGTAAGAAATTTAAGTGGATAATTCGTAAGACGGACACAAACTCAAGTAGCCATTAATAAATGTTTTGGATTTGTGGTTTCATAGCAAAGGTGAGGAACCACAGTTGAGGTGGTCTAAGGACAGGCCTTTCTAAAGATAAAAGTAACAAGTAACTTGCAAACAGTAACTTGAGAAATTATTTATAGGTATAATTTATATCCAACCTTCAGAAGTGCAACCTTGCAATAATGAAATGGGATTATTCATAGAGCAAAAGCTATACAGTAAGGTCAAAACTGAAATATGGAAATAATATATTCTGTGGGTTTACAAGGTCCTAGAACACCTTAAAATATAAATTCACCTTAAAATATAAATTCATGCTAGCTCTAACTGGCTCTCTGTGGAGCTGCCACTGCCTTTTTCCTTGAAGACTGTTCTAGTCTTATGGAGAAATGGGTGCTGTAAGAGCTGGGCGTAGGGGTGCTTGGTTTCACAGACCTTTAGAAGACATCCGTGCTCTGCAGCTGTCAGTGAAGACTTGTGATTGTTGTCTCATAAACCCTAGGGCCTGGGCTAGTAAAGTTTTTTATGAGAATTTTCAAAACTTTGTGGAAGTTGGGCAAATGTTTTGAGGGGTGTATCCCTCTTATCAGTGAGAAGATTTGTTGGTTAATTTGAGGGAGAGACAATTGCAAATCGTGACAGAAATTGCTTTGTCACATCTATCAAGTGCACTATTTCCGCCTTCACCTGTACGTTCAAAAGTTTATTCATGTAATCTTGAAAAAGAAAAATCAAACTTTCTCTTTATAATGTACCCTAATGTCCTCTGCTTCATTAGGTCAATGAAACAGTTTTGGAAAACAATTAACAGCAGCAGGAAACGTAAAACAAATTTCCTTTTGTGCTTTCAGAGGGCAGAATGCCATTTTAAAGGCAGTTATGCTGAAAGTCTAACAACTTAGTTGGCAATATGAAGTTTCTGAGATGTGGAGTGGGAAAGAGACGGCAGCAGATCATCTCTGATCCACCACTGGATTGTTTGATACACCGGGTATCCAACCTCGAGCAAAAGCAGCAAATGAGCCTCATAAAATGTTCCTTTGTAGGTAAGATAATTAATTTATCTAATTCTTTTCATCATCGGAGAGTAAGAGAAACCAAAAAATTCGGTCATGTGCGAATTGAACAGACATCAAGTTCTATCATTTCACCTGCACGTAAAGGTAGGTGGCAGTTTGAATATCTGTGATGAAGCAACTATTTCTCATTACAATAAATTATTGCAATGTGATCAAGAATATCAGGCATTCTTTTGTGCCCAGAATTTCATACACACTATATTAGTGTGGCCAGTTATTATCAGGAGATGATCTGGTCACAGATGTTTCTGTGATCAGGCCACTTTTTAACAAAATTAGCAGTTCTGATGCCACATTATCTGGCTTTGGAAAATGATTCTTTACGATTCTGGGTAGTTTGCAAATAGAAATTTTGGGTTTTTTAAGTATCCTCCATTCTCCTTTCAGCAGTGAAAGGCCAAGCAAGAGTAGTTTTGACTAAGGAGATGTTACTCCTTATTAGGTTCTGAGCATGCTCTGGCTTGACAGATAGGCTAAGACACTTGGCGTGTCCTCAAGAACATCCTTTGCTCAGATACTTAGCAATTTATTGTAATTAAACAATGTTCTTCCATTTTCAGGCAGCTTAGACTGCATAGATAGAGCAGCCGCTGGGAATTCAAATGCCAAAATACGGTAAAGCGAAGGGTGTCTGCAGTTCATCGGATGGGTCTGGGTGCTTAGACTCTCGGGGAGCAATGACCGGTGAAAGTAGATCACTCGAACGTTTCCAAGAAAGGCTTTCTGAACAAGATTCTGTTGTAATAGATTATTAACGAAATATCTTCAGAAATGAGATTTTTCTCTCCTATTTCTTTTCTGTTTCTTGGAAGAAGGTAAAAAGAGGGGTGAGCAGATCCAAAGCCAAATACTCTAACTTTATTGACTCATTTGAAATTGCTGCCAGTATTAGCTGGTGGATAGAAAACTTGACTCTGTCTCACAGTAACCTCTCCACTTCCATGGCATTAAAAATATGAGGTGAAGGCATGACTTTTTTTTAGAATTTAAAAAGGAAACATCCCTTTAGCTGCTTACACAGTGATTTAGGTAAGAAAATGCAGTGCAATGGTTAAGTTAGGTATTTGGCATGTTTAATGAATTTCTGAGTCAGTTCATTTTCTGTGTAAGTGCCAATTATCAATCTAAGCTAATGGAGGATGGTTTAACATGAACTGTCAAGGAAGTTTATAAAATTATCATGTCGACACTGTGCTCTTCCAGCAGAGTTAGAGAAGGATTACAAGAGAACGATATCGCCATTTAATTAAACAGTGTGCATGTTAATATTTTGTTATTACTCATTCTTCGTACTGGCAAGCACTATCTGCCTTTTTATGGTGCCATCAGCTTGTTGTACTTGGTGATGGGCAGTTCCTTAGATTGTCTGAAAACTTTGGGTATTAAAGTACAGAGGGACCTTGTGTGTAGCCCAAGCATCATTTTTTCTCATTCTCCTAACAATATCCTAATGTGATGCCAGACAAGGTTTCAGTCACAGTCCACTGGGCAAATATTTTAGATGTGGTTTCCTAATCTCACTTTTTCAGCCTTTGGCAGAAGGAGTACCAATACCCTAAGCTTACCTGTTTTTGAGGTATAGCCTCAAGTTGTCTGTGCAGACATTGTCTCCAAACCATCAAGGTTACCTGTTGTTGAGTTTTGTCTTGAGCTTTATATTTTAGGTCAAGAAAATGGATGTTTCTCTCCAGTTGTGTGGATAGATCTTTAGGAATACTAATTAACAAGCATTCAGTTTTCCCTGTGGTAACAGTAGATTTGCTCTAGACCTTTTAGGAATGTTTTTGGCCTCTCTCGTGGCTACCCTCAATTATTCTTTTTTATTCTGAGATCTGTGTCAACATAAATCCTGTACCCTCCAGGATACTTAAGGGCTGGTAGAAGTCATCTATATGATGATTCTATTCCCTGTCAGAATTTAACTGACTAAATAAGCACTGTCCATGATTTTGCTTTTTGAAGTAATCTTACTACTGCGAGGGACTTTAAATTTACAGCTTGGCAGTTTTTGTATCTGTCAAATTCTGTTTTTCATGGTTTGTTTGGGGTTTTTTTTTTAATATGTCTCCCATTTTCATTGAGGAAGGAGGCATCTTCCTAAGTCCCTTACAAGGAATTGTAAAACTTCTCTTAAGGCAAAGCCAAGGACGCCAAAATGGCCACAGTGCCGGAAACTAGAAAATTGCACAAAGGTAGGAATGACAGACCTTCCTTTAAGAACCTGTAAACTAAAGAACAATACAGAAATGTACACAACTCAAGGAAGATTTTGTGTGATTCAGAATAACCCAACATGACAAAAGATGGGGAGTGGGTTGCAAAGCACTGGCACAGGCTGCCCAGGGCAGTGGTGGAGTTGCCATCCCTGAACAGATTTGAAAGACGTGATGATCTTAAAAGTTTTTTCCAACCTAAACAATTCTATGATTACACGTTGAGCATTTATTAGAATCTTGAAGGATTGAATATCAAGCAAAGTTTTGGATCAGGGCAAGGTATTTGAGCACACAGTGATGCAAGTACTCTCAAAGCTTTCCTGCATCATGACCTTATTCTTGGGAGATGCGAAGAACTTCCCTCCTTTCTTGAAAGAAAATGGATTTCCTTGGGAAATGTAAATGTTGAGTGCCTCTGTAAATCAAACCACATGCATCTCCTCAAACCTAGGGAGAGGTGCGCATGACAATTCCCATTACTAGAAGGCCATTTACATCTGGCAGAAGGTGGCCTTCAGTTTTTAATTAATTTTGCACTGGAGATTTTGTAATGTTATGCAGGCAAGAAGAAAGTGATCTGTTCTTGCTACATACTTAATATACCTATTATTACAGGTACCTAGCAAAAATTAGGAGAAGTGATTAGAATCACAGGATAATTTGGATTGCAGGGAACCTCATGAGGTCGTGTATTCCAACCTCCTGCTTAAAGCAGGGTCAGTTATGGGATTGATAGGCCTCCAAGTTTTTGGTATTTTTCTGCTTCCCAGCAGATCGCAGGTTAATTCCAGCAAAGCGATCATTTCACACGTGTCAATCATTTCTTTAGAAATTCAGCTGTTATCACTTTTATATGCGTTTAATTCACAGGTCAACTATGGGAGCTCGGTAAGGTATAGTGACAATTCTGTAGTCCTTTACAATGTTACAGTCATTATTATACCACCCTCTGACTTTCCTCATAGTTCCAAGAAATGCTAGAAATACTGTTGTTATGATAAGTTATGGATACCCAATGGAGGCATTAATTTCATGGTATGTTAAAGGCTATAACAGCCTATTAAAACAGGGGACGGGGGGAATCTTACTTTAAATAAAAAATAAAATAAAAAAAGAAACAGAATGAAATGCTTAGTGGCATTCCTCCAAGAGAGCCATTTATCAAAACCCAAATCTTAGAGATAAGATTTTTTTTTTTAAGTAATACGTTCTTCAGGGACTAACAGTGAGAATGGTGTGACCATCCTTTTTAGCAAGCGTTGACTACCATCTCTAATTCAAAAGAGATATTAGCGGCAGATGAAGAAAGGCAAAGCTAAGACATATATGTGGTTTTCCTTTCCTTATTCTTACTAAAATAACAAAAAAATAGGACAATTAATGATTCTGCTTGTGTGTGTGATTGTAATACCGGGGCACAAACCTGTGAAGGGTTGCTCCGTGCTTAACTTTGTTTGCATAAATAGTCCCTTTGGCTTACAAACATGGATACAGCCCTAGTGTTTGGCTGGCCTTTTGGAAGTTTTCAAAAGGCAGTTTTGAAATGTATGAACCTTGAACAGCATTTGTAGGTTTGCCTGAGAATCTGAAAATACGTCCCTATGCCAACAGAAGTGGCAGAGCACAGCTGCTTGCTTTTCAGCTCCAAAACCTTTGGGTTTTGCTTGCAGCTGTCTGTTGTAAGTACTTGCTTTGGAGAATGTAAATAACTAAAGATGAAAGGTGATTTTTGTGTAAAGGAAAATAAGTAAATAGATTAAACCTTTCCTAAGCTCACTGCTCTATTTAGTTTTCCGAGTACGTGTTTCAGGGCCTGTTGTAGCCAACAGGAACCTTCTTGCTGGCTTGAGCAAATGCCGGGCTGATCCCTGGGACTGTAGTTGCAAGTGCAAATGTAGAATCCTACAGGACAACCAGTGCTGAAGAATTCGAGAATCCTGAGTAGGATTAAATATTCGTTTCTGCCTGGTTGGTGTCACTTGAGACTTGGTCACAGAGGCCATTAAAGAACAGATTAAAAAAATAAAGCTGTAGCCTGAAGATCACTGAAGTCTTTCCTCATCCCTTCCCCAGGAGTACAATTCTGTTGTCCTTTATTGTTCAGTATCTTATAGTATATATTATATATATAAATATGGTTTATATTATATTATATTTATTATATTATATTATATATTATAGGCTGAGTATTTTAGAGTCTGAGGCAACGTACAATTAAAAAATGTCAGAAGGAGGGAGCTGGAGAAAGCAAAGGTGAAATTCACAGATCATGTTGTCACCTTAAAAAAAAAAATTTTACCCCCTCTGTGTTGTATCTGAAGTACTGCCGTAGGAACTAACAACTAATAATGGTTTGGTGAGTCGATAAGTGGTTTAAATCGAGTTCGTTCTGAGTTGGTTGCTTGGGAGAAGTCGTAAGGAAATTTAAAGGTGAGGGTGTGGGAGCTGGCAGAAAATATTGAGCTAATGTGAAAAGAAAGGCTTTGGTCACCATAGTGCCATGGTAATAGTAAGAGCCTGGAATATGAAAGCAAGCAGCTTCAATTTGGAACAAGTCAGAGAGCAAATGAAAGTTTCAGTAGTTAGGGTGGGAAATAATTTGTGGCTTTATCAGTGAAGGAGCTGTATGCATAGAGGGAATGTGGGGCTATGAATTGGATGCAGAATGACTTAGTACAGCAGGATTCTTTTGAGAATATAATGAGCTTCTGCCCCTAAATTAAAAACTTTTCTTTAAAGATTTTGAATCCAAAAATAACTATCAGGGGAGTTTCACAGAAGCATTAATTACTTTCATTCCGAAATCTGACAGTGATCCAAATTCATGTTCCAACTACCATCCCTTTTCCCTTATAAATTAAGGTTGCAGAGCTAAATTATTGGCTTCAAGGACTGCAAAGGCAATTTTCTACATCATATCTCATTCCCAAGTTGAATGTTATACGTAGATTATGCACAAACAATGCTGAAAACCTTTATAGCAAGTATCCCTTGAGCCACTAAACTCTTTGTCTACTAAACAGAATTTCCTAATGACAGTGTGCAAGTATGTGACTGCCTACAGTGGGATTACCTCTTCTCTAACCCTCCAGTGCTCTAGCTTTGGACCATATTTGATGCCACCATTTTTCTCCTTTTTTATAAACTTGCAAGTGCTGTGATTTTATGAGTGGCATTTGCTCATGGTCCTTAATTATCCTCTTTCTTCTGGCTTTGCAAAGTGTTTTTGCGTGATAACGGAGAGATTCGTACAAAACGTAGATGTGTCTCACCAGTTATGGTGTGTTGGTGCGAACTTTGACTGTTTTTTTGTTGGACTGGGAAAAAAATGTTGGTTGCTTGTGGGGATTTTGTTCAAATAAAAGGAGTTGGTATTGCCATAATTCAAGACAGACGGCATCTCTCTCATACCCACGTGCTATTTAACCTGTCCACTTGTTGAAATAGAGGGGTTTTTCAGACTGAGATTAATGCTTACACATAGGGACAGCTGAAGTTACTCCCTCCTCATGCAAAGTCTAAAATATCCCATGCTTATCTATTGCTGTAAAATTTCAGCACAGAAGCTCGTTTAGCAGCTGGGATCAGATTCTGGATTTTTTTCATTTTTTTGGTTGATACTGGAACAAAAGTTGAACTTAACAGATTTCCCCTCCATGCCAAAGACTGCTGTATTGCTGTTTTCCTGCAAGTATAATTGTACAAAAGTTAATGTTATTGGTGACCTCCTGGCATCATTCTCCCGGAAATGTGTGCTTAAAAATAAGGCTCTGGAAAAAAAATCATCTAATTCTATAACTGACATATTTTGAAGCTACGGAAGGTATTTTGCAATCCAAAGGTATTTAAATCTTACCTCAGTAATTAACATCCATTGAAATAACTGGATCTTGGAGTATGATGTTTAATAGTTATTTTTTAGATAATACAATATTAAGGGTTTTACAGAAAACATAACTTGTATATTTCACCTTTTTCTAACTCTTTGGTATTGTACCCACTTATAAAACATAATATTTAAGGGTTAAGGAAAGTGCACATATGTTTCTCTGTACTCCAGCCCCCAGTAACTGGGACATCTGGATGGTATAACAGTTCAGCATAAAAAAGCCAAGACATGCACATCAGAGGGACTTAACTTGAGGCTGTCGGAATATATGGAACTAGTATGATGAAATCTTTCCTGTTTCAATAATTTATTTTTTTTTTCTGGTCCATTGTTCTGTTTCCCAAACTGCATATGAGCCCCCAAGTTCTTCTGGCCATTGAATTCTGATTTTCCTTGGGTTTTAACCAGCTCGTCACCCTCTCTGGCACTTTTTTCTGCTTTGAAATGTGTAGACGGGATGGCAAAGCAGTTTACTGCAGTCTTCGTACTTCTTATTTTGGAACCAATGAGAAGGAATAACCTGGGATCTTTTGCAAGGGAATAGAGGAAGGCTTGTTTACCAGATCTCACATTTCTGGCAAACAGCTGGCTGCAGTTTTAATAATGAGCTGCCCATAATTGGAATGTATTTAATCCGAGTTAACACACACGCACTAAACTTGCTAATTGGGAATTTCTCTTTATAATAAGCACATTACTCTTGCTTTTTCGAGTAATGTTGATGTGCTGATACAGCAGAGAGGGGGCACCTCGCTACATGAATGCAGCTAGCAGGCCCCAGTGCATGGTAATTTTTGAAGAAAACATATGGTAAGAGTAATGGCTGAAGTCTGTAGACAGCTTGCCTAAATTACAGTGCATCCATTGAAACCAGGACACATGCTAAGCTGCTGAAAGCAAAGAGATGTCATTAAAAAATGATTCATATACCTTTGCCTTAATGAGTGCTCACACTCGAGGATTGCCAATCACCTGATCAATAGCTTCACTGCTGCACAAGGCGAAATTCATTGTACAAGTGAGGTATTTCCATTGCAGAAGCGTGGAACTTCAGCACGTACAGTTTTGCCTTAAAGGAATTTGAAAATAATCTATTTTTTTATATATTTCTGAAACCTGCCTATATTTGAATCTAGTAAATAAACAATCATGCCCTGCCATATGGAGCAATTTCATAACAGCACATGGTGAGGTTCTAATGAGTTTTACCATACTGTGCCTGACAGGTGAATTTTCAGCTTTGATTACAGGAGGCCAAAAATAATTCATCCAGGCCAATAAAGTTTGATTTAGATAAGACTCAATTATTTTTGCTATCAGCCATTAAAAAGTGTTCTTTCCTCATTTTCATTTTCAGGCACCTAGCCTGGCAACAAGCAATAATGGATATTTATTGGGCTATCAAATCCACAGAGGCTTGTTTACTTAACGGAGCACTGCAATTGTCAATATTCTGTAGTCCGCTGATTGCTATCTTTAAAAGGTGTTGTGTTTAGGAATTGTTTTCAAGCTCACCTCCTAAACTTTAAAAAAAGGACTTTGAAGTTGCTATTAGTAATGAAGTGTCTAGAGACCCCGTTATGCCAACCAGGGTACAAACGGAATAAGAGACAAACGTAGAAAACGTGCCACCGTCTTTTGTGCTTATTGACGAGCCCAAAGATCTCCAAAGCAGAACGCGCCCATCTCTGTCCTGCTGCAGGTGGGTGTCCCACGGTGGCATTACTGACAGCAGGAGCTCTGCAGCCAGCCCCCTCGTGCCATCGAAGGATTACAACACAAAGCAATAGAGGTGCTGCCACGCTCAAATGGAGCCGAGCTCTGTCTGCTGCAACGCTGTCGTGGAACAGACAAAAGCAGGTCTGACAGAGGAGGGTTTCGAAATCTTGTGGTAAGCCCATGTCACGAGCTGCTGCTACTTTAGATCTCGCCCTCAACTCTCGTAACCGAATCACAGCCTTAGGATCTGAAGGCTGTTATAAGATCGTGGCAGTCACAGAGCTCATTTCGATGAAATAAATATTGCTTTACTCCGTTTTTCACCACGCGAAGGCAAACATGTTAGTTTGCTGTTTCAGATAGTCTAGTTTTTCTGGTTTTCCAAAGAACTGGGGCATTGAATTATTCACAGAAGGCAAGCGCAAAGGGAGGTGTGTGCTGCCTCGACCTCCCGCAGCAGTGAGAATAAGTAACTGTGCTGTAACTGTTGCCTTAAGATTTGTGAGACTTTCTTCCTTGGTGCTTCCCAAAATAGCTCAATGTTCCTGGAAGGCTGGTAGATCTCAAACTTAGATTTCACCTTAGTACTAACTTGCTGGGTTTTAGACAGCGTGGGTGAAAAGGCATGCTGGATGTCATCTTGATCCATCAGAGGCCCTTTATTCCCATTGCTTTATTCTTCACAATTCTTCTCCTTCCTCTTATGTTCAACAGGTGAAAAATGAGCCTTTTCACAAATTGGCAAATAGGCAGATATGCCATTCCTGCACAGCGGGTGACATTTTATGCAAAGCTTTATCTCTGACCTTTCTTTTCTTACCCTTGGTTCAATTTCTTCCTGCCCTGGGGTGTGAAACAATGAAAGTTAATTATGACTCTTCTTAGGCCCTTTGGGGGGTTTGGCTCTTCATATGCATCTACACAAGAAAAAGTGACCTTGAAGGTTTTTTTCCAACAGATGTCCCCTATCAAACTTCATCTCCTTTTTATTCTTTTTCCTTTTTTTCTTCCAGCAGAAATTTTAATTTTCTGTTAAGTGAGGGTTATATAAAAATGCAGTATGAATAAAACTTATATCAAATTAAGTTATATTTATTTATATTTTAAGGAATAATAATCTTGGGATTCTCACTCAAGGAATTCAGAAATCTTTACCTGAAATTGGGATTACCTCCGATTCCCAGAGTGGAAGCCTCATTTGCAAATGCATTCCCAAAGATGCTGAGATTCAGACAGACCTTTAAGGTTGCCCATTTAAAAATTAAATAAAAGGGGCTTCTGATGGTTTCCGGAATTAATATGAGAGTGACTTGGGTACTCATACAAAAGTATCACCAGTGGCTTGCAAATACTTTTTCGTGCATTCATGAGCTGTGTTGAAGTCTGGTATCCTACTTTAGGATTAAAAAACTTAGGATAAGCAAGGAGCTATGAAATTAAACCAGCGTGTAACTGAGCCAATCTTAGGTACTATCTCTGAGGTAATTAAGAATGGAGCAACACAGTGATCAAATCAAGGTTGCAATTAAAAGTGAATCAACAGATCAATGGGTTCAAATGAGCAAATCATCATATTAATATAGCAGGTAATCAAGTAGAATTAAGAGGTTGGCACTGGAGGGAATTTCTGTTAGTTCGTGTCTTAAATTGCAGGGAGAGATGAGGAAGAACCTGTTTTCTGTTAGCCTGAGGTTTGACACCAGCAATCACTGACCTAAGAAGGAGGAAGCACATGCGTGGTCTTTCTGATCCTAAGTTTACATCTAGGGTTTTCATCTGGTATTTGTGACAGTTCAATTTTAGTTCGTTTTTAGAAGGTGCAGCTTATCAAAACTGTTTTCTTCTAGCTCAGATTTACTTGCTCTTACAGGATATCCCTAGAACACTGCAGAACCTACTCCTGGTTTTAACCATCATGTCTGTGTTTATATTAGGTGCAATGGCAGCGTTTGGACTGTCTGCTGTTAACTTCTGTTGCTAAAGTACCTCAAGGTCCTGAACCAGAACTCAATGAAAGAGAGAAGAAGAGTCAGTCTTTTTTCCATGGTCTAACAACAAAACTATAATGTAACGAAAAGGAATTGGGAAATCTCAGGGAGCAAGGTAACTGGTTAGGTGGGTGAATTGACAGAAGATGCTCAAAATCACAGGGTGATTTGGGTTGGCAGGTCAGAAAACCTCCAGTTGAGTTTTCAGAAGGAATCAGAAGCAATCAAGCATACCTTAGATGTCAAAATACAGCAAGGAGTCTAAATCAAGTACATGCACGGGCTCTGGGCGCTGATAAGAGATATGGGGAGTCTGTGGCATAATGCTGAATTCAATCATCTAGTTAAGAAAATGAGATGCGTTCTTTCATGTAGATGTGCTAAAAAATGCAGTTTCATGAAGATCTTCATGAGATGGGCAAGTTTAGACTGGACGTTAGGAAGAAATTCTTCATGGAAAGATTAGGAAGAAAGTCTTCACAGAAAGAGTGGTCAGACCCTGGAACAGACTGCCCAGGGAGGTGGTTGAGTTGCCATCCCTGGATGTGTTCAAGTGTCGCTTAGACGTGGCATTGGGTGATGTGGTTTAGGGGTGAACTTGTAGTGTAGGGTTAATAGTTGGACTCGGTGATCCCAAGAGGCTTTTCCAACCTGAATTGTTCTAGGATTTTATGTACAGTTTCTGTGCTACTCTTCTGCATGGCTCCCTCAGCATCTCCTGCTGTGCTGAAGCTCAGAGGCAACCCTTTCCTGCAAAGAGTGTTTTTCTGAGCATGAGTTTAGTCCCTTCTTTTCCAAATCTTCGGGAATGCCTGTCTCTGAGATCATCATCCTATAAATTTAGTTAAAATACTTTGTCGCAAAAGTTATTTGGAGCATACAGGCAGTGCAATAACATGAGGCTTATCTCCTTAGGCGAGAATAACAAGATCTTTTTACATTTTATTGTAATAAATTCTCTTTCTGATTGAAGTAGGAGTCTTCCCAGACTCAAGTAGAATGTGAGCATTCTCTACAGTTCGTTAAAAATGTTCTGCCAAAAAGGTTATTTTCAAGATCGAGTCGTGTTTTTTTGCTGATATAAAATACTCATGAACACAGGCTGTAAACACGGAGGTAAGTCGTATGTGCCTGTTTAGTATGATAAACTTGTTTTGCCTTTCCTGTGTTAATGGGGCTGGCCTTTTGGAAGGACTCTAAAATTATTGCATGAAAAAGAGATTGTTTAAAATTCAGCATGATCTAGGGAGTCGGGCTGTGCCGTCAGAATGGATGCCTGCAAATCTTGCCATCTTAATTCAGAGACCAGATGCAACACGGGTCAATTTAATTTCATTACTGTCAGAAGGTCTTCTGCAAAGATTATAATGTTTGCGAGCCACTGCCCGCCGCAAGGTGATGCCACAGGAGGAGAGTTCACTGGGGACCGTGTGCTGGAGTGAAATTAATTAACCTGTGTCAGCAACGGAGAGTTAAAAGCAGCCCATAACTTCTTCAGCTCCTCACCAAAAGCAACGTAATAATCAGCTTAAATTTCTTATGCTGTTAAGAATCAACATGTAAAAGTTAAATGAGTGGTTTTTTTAAAAAGTGGTGGACATCGTAACGGAAAGGGAAGACTGAAAAAGTAAGAGTAGGCATTTTTTTTTTATTCTCTCCTTTTATGGGAAGTGCTTACTAAGCTTAAACTAACAGAAATGCAACTGCAGCACTGGATTGCCCATGATATCTAATTTTCAAACAGACATAAATACTACAGAACAACTTGTCATTTTAAAAGGGTAAACAGAAAAATCATATAAATTAAGTGACATTTAAGAAGTTCAGGGTTTATATCACAGCCACCAGGGAAATCAGAGACCTAAGGAAGAAATGCTTCTTTAGAGCATTGATATAATCAGGCTTAGGAGAGACTTTTTTTTTTTTTCCTAAATGATTGTCCGAATAATTTAGGAGCATAATTTTGGGCTCAGATTGTCACAAAGGATTAACCGTTTCATTTTAATTATGGAGCCTGCGTTTGGAATTCATTTTTAAGTTGACTGAAAATTAGTTCACTAAAGCAGTAAAAGGCTAAAAGCAATCAAGTGACTGTAAGGAATAAGAAGCCTCACTGAGGCTCTGGTTTTTTGAAAAGAGAAGCAATAATGGCACAGCAACAAAGACCATTTTAGGTCCTTACCTAAGTGTGTTTAAGGCTAGCAGAGCCTATGTTGGGTTGGAGGAACACTTTGATCACCTCCTAGGTCTATCCAAAATGTTTGCTATAAAGTCTGTCGAAAGTTAACAAGAATCTTTGCAAAAATACTGCCTCTCTCTGGAGAAGATCCTTGAGGCGACGAGTGAAGCACCATGGTGTTGTCAATATATTTGACTAAGTGGCAAATATATTGACAGCAGAGTCATCTCTGAGCTGTACTGGGATGCTCAAGCCAAGCTCCGCTTAGGCTGGATGGGTTGGGATGGGGGTACATCCTGGTATGTGGTGAGGGTTTTGCTCTCGCTGAGTCTAGGTCAGGCTTGAAGACCCCTGCTAAAGACACGTAGCCAGTCTGGGGCACAGCAACAAATGAGCTGCTGCTTTAGCTGCTGGAAGGCATCCGTCTGGTGTGTTAGCGGCCGAGCAGCTCGGCGTTCGGAGTGGCCACTTCTTGCACGGCTTGCTCTGAGTGCAGGCTGTAGCAGCTGCTCTTACACGGCATAAATGGTGTTTCCTTTCCAGTCTGCAGTCGGATGCTGCTGTATCAACGAGCGGATGATGAGAAGAGCAAGCAGGGGGAAAGGTCACCTCCCGATGTACTGTCACAGCACATCAAACAGCTAGCTGATATTTCTAGCCCACGAGTGCGGGAATTCATCGTGCTTATCTCAGAGCAGCGTTCTGCGCTCCAGCCAGCAGTTAGGGGCTGTTCTCACTGCCAGCATTTATCGTGTTAGAAGATGACCTTTGAAGGATCAAGTTGCCAACCACCACGCTGGCCGCAGCTTCTTGGTCTGCGGAGCCAAGAGCGAGCTGTAACGCAGCGTTAAACCCACCCACTTAGCCCAGCCGGGACCAGAGCTTGACCTCGATACAGAACGTGGCCCATTCTTTGCTCTATTATCCAATTAGTCAGAGTCATTAATTCGTCTCTTTAAGGTCTTGTTCTAACAGGAGACAGTCTGACTTCCAAGATAATCCCTAACATTTTACAAACATAGCATTATAGACAGTTCTGATGAAAGGCAACCTCAAGGGGTTTGACTAATCCTCCCCCTATCCTAAGGCAGGATCAGCAAGACATTTAAGCTTTGCATGAAAGATATTTATCTAACCCATCCTTAAAGAAAACCTGTAATTCTGGGGAGAGGGCTGGCTTATAAACTCAGTTCCTTATTTTGTCTTTCTCCACAGATCCTTTACTGGTTTTCTGTTGTGTTCTTTTTTTTTAAATTCATTTCATCGACTAAATGTTTGGTTACAGATAGTAGAAAGAATACATTTATGCATTGCCTATAAATAAGTTATTCCTGGATGTCCTAATAAGAGATTAGTCAGTGGCTTAGAGTCCGTTAATTAATAAGCTGAGGCAATCTATAGCAGTTTCCACTGATGTATTGAGCTATTTGTGTACATACCAGTCTGATGCATCTTATAACATCTGATTTTTCACTTAGAAATCAAGTTACATTCACATCTAATAGAATAAGTGCTCGAATAAAAAAATCTTCAAGTTAAAGTCTTTCCATTCAAACATGTTTTTAATGAAATTTATTATAAGAAAGGGTGCCTCATTCATAGGTTGCTGTCTGAGAATACACTGCACTTGCAGTTTTCTCAGAGGCATTGTACTCGCAGATATTTCTGCAGCAGCTATGTTATGATGTTTGTGAAGTAAAGCTGTGATCTTTTCTGGTCCTTGTTTGCTTTTTATCAGCGATGTCTCTGACTTAGAAGATTTGTAGCATGCTCGTATACCAAATTATTAGTATGTCAGAAGAGAAATTGTAAGCTCTTTCTGTCCTAAAGGGTTTCGTAAAACGTCATGCAAGTGTCTGTTACAGATGGGGTTGGTAACACTGCTTACTCTTAAGGTAGTCCAGCATTTGGCATTTTCACTTGCCAGGTTTTAATTATTCAGACTAAAACTTTTTATGCAAATATTTGCTTCAGGCTAAATGTTTTTAGAGAACATTCAGGAAAAAAATAGTTCAGCTGTGTCCAAGAGTACAGAAATATGAGGAAAGGAGGAGATTAGCTTTTCTTCATGATAAACAAAGTATTTAAATGATGTAGTTGGAAAGGTTTGTTTGTTCTTTGTTTAAAACTTGGCAGAGAGATTTGCTCTAACATCAGAGATGTGTCTTCTCCAGCTTCTCGGAAGTTCAAGGTGAGTTTCGGTAAAACCTTGGCCTGGCCATGGGCTGGAATAGAGTCCTCGAGTTCTCCAGGTAGCTTCTGCTATTGGTCTTTGAGGGACTTTGCAAGGTCATGGCCATCTAACAAACCTGTTTAATTTGCAGGGACAGCCAAAGGAAATCGTAATAATCCACGTACACTTTCTGCTAGAATCATTCTTTCTCTATTCCAGCCTACAGATAATCTGATGGGAGTGGCCACTGTGGTTTATTCAGCATTTTCCAAGTGGGTGACCACTAGCTGTGCATGATTGTGAGGGTTTATCCTGTGGCTTAAATTGAGACATGTGTCATACCTTACAGATAAGCAGCTGATATTTTATTTTATATATATATATATGCACACAAATACTTAAATATATATATTTTGTGTATGCATATATGTAATATATATTAGCATTATATATAGATATATAAATATAGAATCACAGAATGTCGGGGCTGGAAGGGACCTCTGGA
>NW_009731539.1:0-403 GCF_000703405.1 Apaloderma vittatum | reverse complement strand
GGGAATTCAGTTTCCCTGAGGCCAGCCAGTCTTCTTGTTAAAGACTGAGGTAAAGAAGGCATGAAATACCCCCAGCCTTTTTGTTATCTTCTGTTATTCTGTTCCCCATCTCAACCAATATGCAATGGAGATTTTCCCTGACCCTCCTTTTGTCATTAATATATTTATAAAACCACTTTTTGTTATCCTTTACAAAGATGGCCAAATTAGGTGCTAACTAAGCTTTTGCATCTCTAATTTTCTTTCTGCATGACCTTACAATATCCTAAAACACTTCCTGATTCACTTGCCCCTTTTTCCAGAGTTGATGCACTGTTTTACCAGCCCTCCCCTATCTGTAAACAGTAGGTCTAGCAGGCCTCTACCCCTGGGAGGCTCACTGACCAGCTGCAACAGGAAGTTG
>NW_009731538.1:0-33995 GCF_000703405.1 Apaloderma vittatum | reverse complement strand
AGAAGTTAAAACAAATAAAACCCTTCTCCTCCTTCGCCGCGGCTAACAGGCAGCTAGCGCTGTGTCCTCCCACACGGGGCGAGCTTGGAAAAAAAACCAACACCATCTGCCAAGAGATAATCCTTCTTTCTTTTGGCGGGTAAGACCAGAGGATCCAAGTCAAGTTTGCTCGTTTTTCCGGTCAAACACGCCCTCTCCCGAGGATACGAGCTGCTTTCCAGGGAGAGCCGCTGGGGCCGCGGAGCTGCTGCCCCCGGGAGCTCCCTCGCCCCTTCCCTCAAATTCACCGGCCACCAAGGCAGCGGGGATGCTAGAAGTCAATCACTGCAAACTATTTTAAAAAGAAAATATTGATAGCTTACAAAGATTTTTTTTTTCATAAACCTGCTGCTTATTTTAATGAATTTTATTTCCAGTACATAGCACACGCAATTAAGCAAGTAGAGCTAAATCTTCTCACAGGTAAACTCGCATTCAAAATGTTAAAAGTATCTAATGTGACCTTTAAAAGGCTAAAATTTCAGCAGTCAAATTCTTGCTTTCCACAGACAAGTATACACTTTATATGTATTATCTACCCGATTTTTACCCTGATAGACCATAACAGTTCCTAAAGAGCCATTATGGATTATTGTGTAAATCCTTCTTTGTTCACGGACTATTGACCCAACAGTGCATTATGTCCCTAAAGAAGTCTCAATACTCAATCATGTTAATCCAGCTGCAAGGTTAGTGCGTGATGTACAGAAAATCTTTACATAATTTTCAATGAAATTAAATAAGAATTTGCCTGCGCAGATAATTATGCTCCATAGTGAAATAATTCAATATCAGAGATAATGCAGGGTATACTCGCATGCAGAATATTAGATCATGTTATGGATTACACATCTATGTGTTTCTTATTAAAATTAAATTCAGGCTGTGTAATGAGAATAGTTGAAAGTGGATAAAACTATTAGCTGGGCTAAGATAACTACAGAGATTTGATTTTTAAATAGATAATTTTAAGAGGAATATGTTAATTTCAGATATTAGTAAGCCATTTGAACAGAATTTAGGATACAGAAGACACATCTGGAAAAGCAGGAATCACACTTGAACTTCAGCTCAGTTACTCAGAGCTTATGCCTAAATGCAACACTGTCCTCTAAACAGAAATCGTATGTTCTGATGAAACCCACGATGCAAAAAAATAATAATAAAACAACCCCAACAAACCCCACTTTTTAAAAGTGTTTAGTTCTATGTGCTGCATGCAACGGGCAGACAGCTGACACTTTTTATCTTGTCTCTCAGGGCAGATGCTCCCTGACGGATGGCTCTCGGGTGGCAGGAGGGTTGCAGAGGTGCACAGTACGGCACCAGCTGTGCTTGTCTCGAGCACCAGCCAAAACTCTCCTCTGCATATATAGCCCTGCTAAGGCAGTATTTCGAGGTTTTTGGGATAGTTACTGCAAAAGTTTAACTCTTCTGGTGGTTTGTACTTATCTTGTTTATACACGTGCTTATCCTTCTCACTGACTGTAGTTTTAATTCAATTTCAGAATTACCCAGAAATGAAAATCACTATCATGAGTGTGCTGAAATCATGCTGCTATATTGCCTTTTTAATTCATTGCTCCATTACTCATTTCCCAGTCAAAATACGTTCTACTTGACAATTTTCACATCTCTTGAAAGAATTCGTTTCTTGCTCAACACAGACATTGTAGAAATTCTGCTTTGCTGAATTCAAATAGCAATTGGCTGCAGACTGTTACACGTGAGGTATAATAAAATATCCAGATCAAAACATGCACCAGTTTGAGCGAGTGTTTCTGAAAGAGCAAAAACGTTTCCAAATGACTGCATAAAAGATAGCCTCCTGGCACTATGGAGCTAGCTGTCTAATGGTTTACGGTAACAGTGGACAATAGTTTCCTACAAAGTATCCCCTGGGGTATAACTGAAGTATTTAGCTATTGCTCCAAATGAAGACAAGAGTGTGAAAAGTTGTTTTCACCCAGTAAGAAGATGATGGTTATCAGGGTAAAGGAAAATGACAGAACTCTTGGCCTCAGAAGACAAGGAAGACCCCATCCTCCCTCTCTTCATTCATGGCATTACCATGACAGGACTCTCTTTCCTCAGGGGACAGGATGCCCCATACATCTCCCTATACTTCATGTATTTTCCCCCATGCACTGGTCTCTCCAGGCAGTGCAATCCAAGAGCCATTAGCAAAGAGCAACTCAAGCACACAGGGTGTAACAGGACCCCTGAGCACTGGGGGTTCCTTATAAATTCACTTCTCTCCTTGCAATCCAAGAGACACTTCTACGCCTCTTCACCATGGGAAGGGCTTTATCTTGTGGACCACATAGTACAATAATTGTAGGTGAATCTTAATATTTCATGTCGCTTGAACCGTTCACTTCAACATTGTTTTGAGCAGAACCAAAGACAATGAGTTCTGCTCGCAATACGTGAACCCCAAGGGTGAGTAGGAAATATCCCTTCAGCCTTACATGGGCAGCATAAGACCTTATGTAAGACACAGGTATCTTCTCCTTTACTGCCTACAGAAGCACACCATTAATATTTTACAGATTTCTCATCCTCTCAGTTTGTGTAATTTATCAATGCCCAACAGGTCCTCTGCCAGCTATACATTAAAACTATTTTCAAAATATTTCATTGTCAGCCCATGGCACCTTCATTATTTATTAAGATAAGGGACATGATGAACAGGAACAGTAGGTAGCCTGTTTGCTCAAATGTACTTTATGAATCCTTCGAATGCACAGATCTGCTAGGAATATATAGCCTGGAGGTACCAAAGAGTCATAGGTATGATTCATGCAAATAATAAAAATATTGCATGCTTGATGTAGTACCAGCATCATCTGCCTAGAAAGTTCTGCTCAAATATATGTAAATAGGACCTTTGAATCCCAGGACTATTTCAGAAATACATTAATATAAATCAGAGACTTAATTGTGTTTAATATAGAGTCTATGTCATGGGTCTTAATAGTATGAACAGACGAAAGGAATCCTGAGTTCATTCTCTATTTGTTATAACTTTTTAAATAAGGAGCTTTAAAGTTCTCCCTTATGCCATATAAAAGGACTCTCCTAATTTGCCATTTTCTTCTACGCAGTTTTTTTAACTACCTTCTAAAAAGACTCACCTAAACAACAAGGACACCACCACAACATAAAAACATATTAGAGGAATCCCTGTTTGTCTCCTGGTTACATTATTTTTTGTTAATTCAGAGAATTATAGCACCTGTTTTATGTTGCCTAAAATAATTCACAAAGTCCAAAAATAAAGAAAAAAAACCCCAACACATGAATAAGGCAAATCTCCAGCACAATACTGAAGTGTGGTTTGAAAGCATCAGAAATTACTTAAGACCCCACAGTACTAATGAAAACCCAATCAGCAATTAGCTCAGAGAAAGTAACTGGGAAAAGCAGCTTTTAAGACATAAATCTGAAACCCAGGTTTGTATAAACATGCCATATCTCTTTCTTTATTAAGTGTAGTAGGCTATTTGTTACAATAGGATGTGCAAATCCAGCCAAAGCAGCACCTGCCAGCACAGCAAGGTCTGACACACACTTCTGCCTCCTCAGCCCCAGCCCTACACATCTCTCAGCCAGCCCTGGAGTAGAAAACCAACCACACAAATCCTGCACTGGGAAATGCCTTTGATCTCATACCAGACAGCAGTATACTAAAAAAAAAACCCAAGAGAAGCAAACACCACCAACCACGTCCCCCCTAGAGGTAAGCCTTCTGCAAGCTGGGTTAGCAGTGTAGATGCAGACAACAAAACGCCTTTTGGTGCATGTCCTTTGCCTGATAAAGGTCAGTTGTTACACAGAACCTGTAAATTCAGACTACAGCAGCAGGTACTCAATGACTGTTACACAGCCCTCTATCCCACTTTATGCCCAGTCTTGAGTCGTGTTTTAATCCCTAAGCACAGAAGCTTTGCCACAGAATCTGTAGAGAGATGAGTATATTTAACTCGGAAGACCCCCAGAGTGAGTTCCGCTCTACAGTTCCACAGATAATATGGACAAGTCATTTGTAATAATCCTTTTGGAAAATCAGCACTGTAATTTCCTACTCTTAAATTTCTCCAACTATTTTAATGTATTGTTCTCTCATTAAAGTTGACACAGTTATGGGAAAAATAATTTCCTGTCTATGGATGGCTTGTGAACTGTCAGCAAACACTTTTTGCATATTTGATTCTTAAACTGCCTAATCAATCATGTAATATAATTTGTTTCCTGAATGGACTAACTGATACTACAAATTGTTTTACTTTCCCTCTAAATAAATATGGTTATTTTGGGAAACAACCCAAAGTTGCATTTACAATCAAGTCATAAGGAAAACTGTAATTTTTTTTGAAAATGAAACAACCTGATAAAATAGGCACTAACATAGTAGTGGTTTAAGCCATATTGCAAATTATTAATGATTCCTGTCACTGTTCACCAGCTCTAAGCATCTATTTGCACAGAAAATCACCTCCTCAATAAGGTAAGAAAAGACTATCACATAGAGTTATTTTAATCAAGCCAGCTGGTGTTTAATTTTGTATACATTTCAGTTAAAAAGAAATTGAATTTTCTCTCACAAAGATAATTTTAATACTAAAATGTAATCATATGTCCATTATATATGACATTCAATTTTATGTTTAATAGAGCTTGTCAAATTGAAAACTGCCATTTAAGACATAATCCTTCATAGGGCCTGTCACATACGCAATTTGCCATTTCATTTTTATTAAGTTACCCAATAATTTCTTAACAGACAGTTAAGCTTTAGAAGATCTCACAAAGCCACTGGAGAAAAGTTGAGTCAGCATCGGTCAGAGTCTACATTCAAAAGAGCTCACTTCAGCAGGGGAAAGAACCCCAAATCTACAACCTGAAACATGACGGTTTTATGATGATGAATATTAAATTGTAGAAATATTTACTGTCGAAGGTGTAAAAACATTACTTGCTCTTATATCACACTCAGCCTTGTAACTTCAACAATTTTAACATATTTTTTCATTAACCACGAGAATTATTATGAACACAACATTAGAAGAAAATACATTTTGCAGATTTCAAAATTATCCACCATGAAGGCCATAGCAACGGAATGCACAATGGAATGAAACAAAACACTGCACATATAAAAGAGATTTTGTAAGAAATGGCTAAGGGAATGGCTTATTTAAATAAAGTTGAGCAACTACTTCCTACCTATGGTTTTCTGATATTGCTAGAGAAGGATACGGAAACTAGTTAGGATTTCACTTCAGTTTTCCTGCAGCTGGATTTGCTGAGAGCAGGACTCCATGTTTAGATTCTGAGGTCAATAACTTTGGCCAAATATTTTCAGAAAATACTTGGCTAAATAAGGAGGTGGTAGTGACTTCTGTACGGAAGAATTCAGTATGTTATCATCCTGTGCTCTTTTACCAGTTTTTTGCTTTTGCTTTTGTTTCTTTTTATTCCCATATGCTTGTTTCTATAAAATCCAGATTTGCATGCCTACAACTTGTGACTCATTTGAAAGGGTAAATGAAGATCAGGCTTTTTAGATAGGTTCCTAAGTGGCGTGTGTCAGAATGCCACTGTAGTCAATAGAATTAGAGTTTACAATGCACTGTAGTGCTCCAACCAATGTTCATTTGACACAGAAAACTCCCAAAGACTCAATGCCAAAGACTACATTTCTGAGTTGCACTTGAAGCAGAATCTCAAAAATAAAAAAAATCTCAACTTCAAATTGCTTTTCTTAAGTCCTGCCTCAGCCTTTTCGGCTGGCTGAAGTATCTGCAGCACTGGTGCACAGAGGTAGGGAGAGTAAGAGGTGGTGGCTTTTTTCTCCTGTGATGAATGGAAGTCTGACTGCAGCAGTGATGTACACTATCTCGGTTGCTGCAGGGGTTAGATCACATTAGAAGAGGAATGTGCAATCGAACTGACAGAAGGCGAATGATTAGCACTGGACATCAGTCATTTGTTTCAAGGCTGTAACATGGTAGGAAACTGGGCACTGGTATTCATCTGTGGGATTTCACATTGGTCAATAGATCTGTTCTTGGATAATAGAAGTATTTATGCTGTTATAAAACCATGTGATTTTTTTTTTTGATTTTTTTTTTCCCCACTAGCAAGAACTACACTTTGAAACCAAGAGTCAGAAAATTTGAAAGTGTCAAAAAACTCCTATCAGTTTTTGGCACAGTGCCTGACTACCAATGCAGGATTATTCCAAAAACATCTTGTGGATTGTCCACTCTAGCTAACAGCATCCCATGGCAGATTACATCAGACACTTTCCCACAACTGACGTATAACACTGTCAGAAGCTTCTTGTTTATATCAACCAAAACTTTACCTTTTTAATATCTTCCTGCAACTTCTAGATATACCTTCACTTACAAAGCAATTCCTCTCCTGCCTGGGAGTTAACACTGTTCATATACTTGTAGATGGTTATCACACCCTCACTTTATCACTGCTTAGGCAAGCTCTACGCTTCCAGCTTCTCTTATCTTTTATCTTCAAGTCAATTCCCCTAGTCTCCAGATTTTATGTCACTACTTAGATATTAAATTGAAAAATCCAATGTGCTAAGTTTTGGTATACTTGAAGGGAAGAGTGGAAGGGTATTCGCTTGCTTAATTCTCTACTTCATTTCTAAGCATGCTGGTTTTTTGCCTTCAAACAATCCGGGCAAAATATTCAAACTGTATTCATAAGTGGCATTTCTTCTTCTACAAATTGTTCATAAGCAAATACATTATATAGTTTGGTTTATAATTTGAGTATTTTGCAGTTTACGTTAAAACACGAGTGAAGTTTATGAGCATGAGATATGTTCAGCTGAAAGTATTAAATAATTGGTATTATGTATATTATTCGTATACTTGGTCCCTTAGACAAAGAATATAGAATTGCTTGGTCTTAATTTTCACAAGAACAGGGTGTAAGAGACTTGAAAGAATCAACTACACTAAAGATACTTAAATCTGTCAACTCTTACTACAATATGAGAATCAAAACAGTTACTGGCCACATTTAGGCAGACCGTTTTCTACGAATCCTGGATTACATATCATCCCCTTTAGAAACTCCAACAACTGCTCATAAAGAAAAGTAATAACAAAAAAGTGTAACTGGGATCAATTTCATTTAAGATGTAATGTTATCTGGAAGTGTTGATAGTAGAGCACTGTAGATTATAAAGCACAATATGGATATGTTTTGATGTGCTTGTAGATTAGTTTAGGTCTTGAATTAGACTTGCCTAAAACAGGTACTGCTTCATAATTGTGAGCAGTACGTGGATGCAAAATCCCAGCTGCTGCACACTAAGCAGTATTTTGTTTAGATGCTTCAATGACAACTTTATAGCCATTAATATTACAGTAGCTGCCACAGAGAAAGGTCCTGAACTGCGAATCCTCAAGAGGACTCCAGCCAGCCGTTGGGATGCACAGAGTGCATGTGGTGCTCTGGAGGTCTCTGAAGTAATTTTTCACCTGTCCACACAGCACAGTTCTTGAATTCATCAGTGCAGCCCTCTCTCAAGCAAAAATGTGGTTAAGGTTCCTGCTTGGCCTGGTGCTCTGGGAAAGCAGCTGGGGCTGGGGTTCTGGCCAGGGTCCAGCAGAGCTCTGAAACAGGTCTCTCCTGTTCCCAGAAGAGAGGCTTTTGCAACCTATCTTAATGGGACCCTCTCACACAAAAAGCAGAAAAAGGGGTAATAGAGCAGCATATGCTTTTGTTGAGCAGTATCTCTGATGAGAGTCCAGCAGATTACAGCAAACATGGAAGCAGCTTCCTTTAGGGAACTACTTTGAAGGAACAGGAAGTAAAATTTTCTTTTTTTAGTAAAGTTCAAAATTACCCCTAACTTGTCATGCATGTTCACTGAAATAAACTTTATGTGAATAAATTTTCATGGAAGACAAGAAGGTATATAGAACTAAAAATGAGAAGTTCAAATGGAGTTTTCAATATCTTCAGATTGGAAGAATCATTGAAAGAATCTATTTATGATCACGTGTTTCAAATTGCTCTATTTAAATATTTAATAGTGAAACACCTGGACAACCTGATCAAATTCTGTTAAAATGACTCACACCAAGTTTATATTTCATATCTGAGCGTTAGGGTACTTTAATTCAGTATCCTTGCCTACAAGAAGTAGATTCTCTAGTTACGATTTTTAATGCATTTTTTTAATAACAAAGACCACTTTTCTTCATCATTCCTCTTTTTTCACTTGTTCACATGTTCTAACGGCCAAGCTTAAGTAAATTAAAACTCTGTCTCTTAGTCCCTGAGAAGACAAGGACATTTTTGAAGAATCCAATGGTTTGGACAGACACACCAAAGTAGGTGTATTACAGAAAAAAAAACAAGGATGAAAATTCCATATGGTTTAAGATAAAAGCAATACAACCAAGTGAAAAATACTTTCCTTTTAAGGTATTAAGTGACGTGAATAAAAATAATCTGATGGAACTTCAAAAGGCAACTGGTCACTTTTTTTTTCAGACTAACATTGAACCACATTGTTTCTCTTCATACACTGTTACAAAGTGGCCAGATAATTACAAAAGTCTTGTTGCAAAGACAATAGTGATAAACATACTGCTTAGTAAATCTAGACAACTTTTACTATAAAACCAACAAAATGCAATGGAGGAAGCTTTACAATCAATGAGGTAAATGTAACTTTTGCGGCACAGAAGCTTATATACACAAGTAGGTTTCAAAAGCTTGACTATAGTAATCTACCTTTAATAAGTATTTTGAGATTTAAAGTAAAATAGCTTGCACTAGAGCAGAGTCATTTTGGAGAGATCATTATAAAATCCCATTATCACTGCTACAAGTTGGACTATTTGTCATCACAGAAGAGATGACAAGCTCAGAAATACTACATTTGTTATTATCAGATGATAAATGATATTCCATTAAAGCTGCAATACATCATCTGCAAAGCTGCAAAGAAGATATCAAACCTATCAGGACTTGACTTATAATTTAATTTTCAAAAGCTGTCAACTAAAATTCCAAAGGCTAAGCATTTTCATTTTTAAAGTTCATCTTATTTATTTTCCTCATCTGTTAGTCTAATTTTTTTGATATGGCAAAAATAACTGATTATGTGCAAGGTATAATTCTTTTTCTCTTGATTAAGTAATATATCAGATGTCACTTATGTATTAAAAATATATGACAAATAATAAAGCAAAAGAGTAGTGATGAACACACCTTATTTGGATTTCTTCTTTTACTTTTAAATGCAATAGTAAATGATGGGTCAGTAAAAAAATTTTTTATTATGGTATATTCCTACTAACATCAAGTCTGAGATTCTAAAGTTTACACTTTGAATTTTAATTTGTGGAAAGAGAAAGTTAAATATAAATCTATTCAAGCTGGTACTTGGAAGATATCTGCTTAGCATCTAAGTGAACTTTGACACATTAAATTCCAGAAAAATTCTAAAATGCAATTTGGGCTGGGGACTGAGCAACTGGGGAGCAGCTCTGGTGAACACAAGCCAGCCAAGACCACCTGTAGGAGCAGAACTGAGGGAGCTGCGCACGCCTCGGCAGGGGCACGGCATGCACGGAGAGGTTGCGCAGTCTCCATCCTTGGGGCTTTCACACCCCGAAGGGACAGAGCCCTGAGGAACCCCACCTAAGCACACATAGACCCTGCTCTGAGCCAGAGGTTGGACTAGAGACTTCCTGAGGCCCCTTCCAACCCGATTATCCTGTTTCCTGTTGCACAGAAACGCAGCAAATAAAAAGCAAGGAAGGCCTTTGAGATCCTTATAACTACCACTGCTCGAAAGTCCATGTTTGTGTCTTTGAACAACTTTATTATAGAGGACACTCTGTATAAAATTTATTTTTAATTTTGAAAAACATCAACAGTCTTAAATCACGTGATTGACGGAAGTATTGAAAGTGATACCATGTAATTTGATTACTCATTTTGTTATTTCAGTTACCTAATCCTTTGTATTTCTTAGAATATTTCTGAAGTCAGGGTGCATCACAAGTGATTTGAATATTTGTACTCCTAGGTAGGCACAGCATCTAATGACAACTTCTAAGCTGTTGCCACGTCAATTTTTGCATTGTAGTACTGAAAAAGGTGACTAAACAAGCTTCAGATGCCACTGCACCCTACAATCCTTTTTAAAAATTTAACTGACTAAAAAAAAACCTTCTGAGTTCCTATACTCTCTTAAAGGTTGTGCTTCTTCCTTCATTTATTAATTTAACAACAAGTTAAAATATCAAAGACCTCCAGGTATGGCATTTCCTGGCAACAAACGAAGGACACCAACTGAATGCTGGGAAGCGATTCAAAGTAACTATGTAGCTAAAAGACATAAATTTGCTATTTACTCTTTGATGTTTGTGCTCACCATCCCAGACTGCCTTACCAAGAGAAAAAAAAAATCCATAGTCCTATCAGCTATGCTGTTTGGCTTTAAACACTCAGTTCCTCAGTGCATTTTCCAGAGTTCAGCAATAAGCGATGTAACAGCCTTAGTTGGCCACCGGGCACTTTAACTGCAATTAGAGGAGAGCATAGAATAGAAGTCTACCAAGCTTAGTGTACATTAGATCCTCTGTGCTGTTTATCACAGAAATCTATGATTAAGGATACCAAATACTTTCTTTGTCGAAGAGCAGAAATTACTGCTTCTTTGGAAATACTCTTTCACATTCACAATTCTGAAGCAAAGACAACTCTTTCACCTACCCTAATGCAGATAATTCCTGAGACATCACTGCGTGCACGAGGCCGCATTTGAGGTGACATAGTCAACTTCAACACCTTTTTATTTATTTTTTTATTTTTATTTTTTAGATTAAGACAATCCACCTCTGGCTAAAATTAGCAAGCGCTAGTCTCTTGCACAGTTTTATTCACCCTGGCTGGATGTAGCAACCAGTTATTCTGTTCTTCATGTTCCGACTTTGTGCCTGTTTGAGGCAGGGAGTTTTGGTTCCCTGCACCAGATCCAGCTTAACTTCCTTTTCAATACTGCCACCTACAAGGGAAAACAATATCTACCGAGTTGGTTTGAAAATGTTGCCTTCAGCGTTGTGTTACTCTGGTCACATTCATCTCTGTCCCTTTTTTCAAATTTGATTTTAAATATTTACAACATCATACATCTTCCCCTCCCGAAATTACTAACGAACTGTTACTGTCTGTGAAACCTGCTGGATGAGTGATGGCCAACTTAAAAGGGAGCATCAATGTTTTATTTGTGAAATATAAGCTGAAAATAGTCTGCAGATTCCTTTTTTATTGATCTTCTACTTTATGGAAAGGTACCTTATATACTTTACCCCCAAAAAGACTCCATTGCGTATTATCAAATATTAAAAACCTTGAAGTAAAGAAGTAGATCAACACATAATAGTCACTGACTTGAGGTAAACTATACAGAAACTAAAAATTCAATAGACAAGAATAAAGCAACTGCAGCTGGAAATAATTCACATACAGTGGAAGAGAATTCATCATTTCTACATTAAAAATATAGAACAACGGAGAAGGCTGATTAAGGAAGAAACTAGTTGCAGGGTAGTTTAGTAAAACAAGTTTCAAAAAATATTCATAAACAGTACTTCCACAGCTACATTTGAATTATGAAAAAGATGAAGAAAAGCCAAAATAGTTTTCAGCTCCATCACAGAAGAAACCTGTCAATTCAAATCTTACACTACTTTATCTTTATATCCTCCAAGCTCTCATTTCTCATGGACTCTCATTTGTGCTGCGAGCACCAACAAAAATCTTACAATGACTGCTGCCCGCCAGAGGTCTTAGTAGTGTTGGTGCTAATTGGAGCTGGAAGACCTGTGGCAGTGATTTCAGCTAGAGTGCAGAGCCACAGACCAGCTCAATCTTTGCAGGATGACTAATAGTTTCAAGAACATGGGCAGCACAAAACGTAGCTTGACTAAGTGACAAAAAGAGGAGTACAAGGAATAGCACAGGATGAAATTGAAATGAATGAACTACTGCTCAGAGTACTGCTACAGTGAAAAATAAGGGAACTTCATATAAATAGTAAGTTGAGAAGTATTTGAATGTGAAATAGGCCTTTCACCTTAAAAAGAGAAGCAGAGCTAATATTAAGGGAGTCAAACTGTATACAGCAGAGGGGTCAGTTTATCTTTTTCATTGGTTCTTTTCAATCCTCAGCCTCAAAAATATATTAAAATCATAGAATGGCCATGGGCAGGGAGGATATTAAAAAAAAACTATTATACAAATATATAGTTGGACAATATCAACACGTCTTTCAGTTATTAGTATATTACATGACAATATAAATCCACATTTAGTGTTGAATATATCCATATGTAACATAAAAGCATTGCAACATAGATACACGTATTCTGCATCTGTGCATAACAAGTATATCATACATATGTATAGACAAAGCTGTCATATGCATCTTAGTGCCCCATGATGCCTCTGCTCCTCTGCTGTATAGTGGATCTGATGAGCAACATCTGCTAAAAAGACATTTTTTATTTTATTTTGGCCTATGAATTATGAGCGCTCAATATTTGAGCTGTTTAGATTAAGCATACTGTTTTCCCAGTTGGATGAACATAAATCCTAGAGCTTTATTTCTAGCATAAATAATATTGTAAATTTGAATTCAACCTTTCCATAGACATGTTTTAGCAGTTTCTTAAGGCTCACTCTTTACCCAAATGTTTCTGGCAATAAATTAATTTGCTAGAATATTTATAAGAGGCAGATGCCCAGTAAATTAATTCTTTTAAAATATTGAACAAATAATAATTTTCCCAAAGCTCAACAGTTCTTCCATGTGAACCCTAAACTGATCATCAGGATCTTGCCTATGTAGTGAATAAAAGACTAGGTCCATGGCTTTTGTTTTTTTAAGTAGAGGGAAAGGAAAAGAAAAAATAAACCAACACAAACCAGCCAAAAAGATGGCAAACTTTTTTTTTTTCCGGGCAATATCTGTTCCTCTCCTGTAGCAGCACTGGCCCAGAGTGCTGAGGATACAAGTTTGTGCAGCAGCCCCAGAGCCTCTGCAGAAGTGTTTTATCAGAACGCAAGAAGTGAGGAAGCCAAGATCTGTCTGAAGCAAGCTGTCAGAGTCTAAGAGCAAAGAGCTATTTTAAATTACTTGCATTTTTCTCTAATTTCTAATCCATAGATGAGAAACTAACAAAGAATATATTAATCTCCTCCTTTCTTCATCTTTAGAGAGTACCAGTGTGCTCCTGCTAATCCCAAGGAAATGCAAGCCTTGGCCATAGCCACAGCTGTTCTTCACGAGAAGGTGAGCGCAGCCAGCAGGGGCTGAGAGTCCCATCAGCAGGGACTCGCCATGTCGCAGCTCCTGCCTCGCCTGGCCCAGGCACTCGGGCCCCTCTCCTCTCCCAGCCAAAACCTGGAAAGCAGGTCTTCTACTAGGGCACAGACACACACACAGCACCGAGCTTGCATACGATTTCCCGCTGTGGATTATACTACTAGCACAATACCAGATAATAATAATGATTAAAAAAATTCAAAAGAAATTATAAGAAACAATTCATGCTTTTACAGTGGTTACCCACTCTACACCTGGCTTCCGATGTGGAACTTGATTAAACCCAATATTAACTTTAGTGTCTTACAAAAACTTACCATCGCTTTTCCATAACAACATTCCATAAGAACCAGAGATCCACCGACCTTCTGACCCTTTTCAACAACTGTTGCAACTTTCTATATTAATAATAATAAATACTTGCTTCTATTTCTAGGGGTTTTTTTTTGTTTAACTGCACTAGCAGTCCTTGTTTGTACTGACATAACAAGCCCTTTTTACATTAACATGTTTTTCAATTCCTTCTTCTACATATCCTTAGGAGAGAAAAAACAACAAAAAAATCTGCTTCGTCATCTATCCTATACAACAGAATAAGGAGAATTCGGGAATTTACTTGTGCGCATTCAGAAATGTTTCTTTCTAGACATCGAAAGTAGACTGGAAGCTGCTTTTCAAAAAGATAATAAGAGTCGTCAATATATCAGCCCCCTCCTTCTTCTACTCCTATGCAGATTACTGACTCATCTTTTAACATAAACTCTGTTTGCCTGCAGAGCTCTCATTACCTTTGACAACATTTTTGGTCCCAGAACATCTAATTTTCAACTCTAAAGTACACAGAAGGGAAAAGAGAGACGGTACTTGCTGCCTTTGAATTATACAGAAACCAAATCCTACTGTTATTACCTTTCTTGTCACATTGATGAGAAATAAAGTGATGCTTTTTGTAATGCATCTGTATAACACTGCGAGATTGCAATCCATTACTTCAAATGGCAATTTATGTTCCTAGTGTAAAAATGGATGAAAAGTATTTTTCTGGATTGTTTAAATTTATGTATCGTAATGTTTTCAGCTTAGATCCAAGAACATTTTGTTGCAATCAAAGGAGAAGATACTGGTAGATTAAAACCAAAACCAAATGAACAATGACCCTTTCTTGTTCCTTCATACCATTTGCATACGAAGTGATAAAAGCAGCCCGCTGCAATCAGGAGAATTCAGATTCTTAAAGATACTGATATCTCAGTGGATTAAATTCAGAATTCTTCGGAGCAGGAAGAAAGGATCTCCCAGCAATCGCTTTGCTGCATGAGCCTCTCTGCTGACATTAAGTGTCTGCAAATCCCAGTAGATTTGGACATAGGTGGAAATCCTCCTGGGGGATCTTGGCACCCGTATGGAATCAGCGGATGAGTTCACATTATGCAGTAGGGCATTAGGAAAGGAATTCAGAGGATTCATTTACTCGAGAACTTTTTAATAGAGGTTTTATAACTTCTACTGAAGCAGTAGGATGAGATATTGTTTAGAAAAAAAAATATTTATTATTTGATTCCAAATACAGAGTGGCTGATACAGTTTGTGAAGGAATTCCTACATTTATTTTTCTTTCCCCACACATGCGCACACAAAAGTACCACTAAAGTAGTAGTTACATCCTGTATGATTTTGAGAATTTTGTAGCTGTGACTTCAGCTTTTCTTTCAGACTGTATAGAAAGAAGTGATGAGTTACCATTCTCAGGAATGGTGCTGCACGAAATCCTTTGGTGTGAATATATGGTTCTGTAACTCCTGCAACCCATTTTTGATATCTTGCTGCTAATCTGTATTCTCTTGTACCTTTTGCTCATTAAATATGTTTGATATAAAGAAGATATGAAGTGTCAAACTATTACCAAGTCTCATTACATGGATTTTAACTGTTGCCAGACACAGAACAGGTGAAAAATATTTGAAATTTGAATCAAGTTACTGATGACACAAATTTGTGTGCCAACTTTGTATATGTTTATTGTGTGTCTTCTGCAGAGATAGCCTCTTCTATCTTTTACCAGATGGCTAGGATATATTTTAGTTAAATAAATCTAGAGGGGCTCCCCTGACACACCTTCTCCCACTCCTAGCCCACACAATTCCTACAAGATCAGGATGTAATCTTTTCCACAGAGATGTGCACTGAGGAACTTTCAAAGGCTTTGTCTTGCAAGGATTGTTATGTAATGCATTGAATATAAACTTTTGTTTGAGACCAGAGTACAATTATACTATCTGTCCTCCATATAAGTACCACCACTTCCACCTGGTTTTGCTCTCAAAAATGTATTATGAAACTAATAACATCCTTCATTTCTAGATGACCTTCCAGTGCAAAAGTAAAAACCACCAAAACACAAAGCAAATGCTCAGGGAATCAAGAAAAAGAACAAGATCACCTCTGTTTACAGTAGTTATCCTTTGTGGCTATTATGAATATAAAAGAAGAAGTAAAGACTTCTGAGTGAACAAGTGAATGAAGAATCAGAAAAACAGGCTAGAGTGTGTTAGAACTAGCCATACACACAGCTGTCTCATCAGTCCCTTCAGAGGGGTCCTTTTTTGCCAGACTCTTATATTCTTTATTAATTTACAGAATATAACAATAATCACTTCATTCTGAGCTTTGATGGTGAGTCATGAAGACTTTCAAATGCTTTCTCAGGGAAGCTTTATTTTATTTAGTGCTGTTGCTTCTCTTGTTTTCCAGCTTTTTAGCATAGAGTGCAATCAAGTACACCATGTCAGGGAGCGGAGGAGGTAAGCCCATGAGGCCTTTGTTATTAGAAAAAAGCTTGTGGCTGGAGATATAATAAGACTGAACATTCACATTAGAATCTCTACTTTCTAAGGGCTTGTAATAGACTAATGACCCCCAGGTTTTTTCACTCCCATGCGCTGAACGACCCTGTGACACTTTGGACATTTCTCTGCCTGTGTCGCTTCACAGAGCAAAAAAAAATAACTGCACAGGTAGCACATTTAAAGGTGTGCTGCTCACCAGTGCATGCCTCCAGCATCTTCGCCATTCTCTCACTGGCAGATGCCTAATGTCATTACTACACTCAGACACACAGGAGCTTCTGTTCTGTTGAGGTTTGCTTTATAATTCAGTGCCAGTTGTAGAAATACTAGCCCTGCCGCTGGGCAGGGAAGGCAGAAGTGGCTAATCACTTCCTTTAAGTAGGGTGAGGATGAAATTCTGGAGACATAAGCTTCTGAGAATAAACTTCTGGAGAAAGCAAGAATAAACAGGAGCTCTTCAGGTATTTCCTAGTCTGTTTTCATCAGAGAGCAAATAGATGTCTATTGAAACTCAGTCTAGACTTGGAGCAACATCCCTTTCCAGAAACAGGCTCGTACTTCTTCTGAGTCACACCAGCCACGGAAACCAAGTCACAGTGAAATGGCATCTGCTCCTTCACTTGGGTCCTTAAAAATGACATGATTAAGGATGAATAGTTCATCTGTACCTGAGAGCTAATCACATAAAGTAAAAAACTGACTGGTCTCCTTGAAGATACCATACAAGTCTGATTCCCCATCACCTCTTCTTCTAACATTGCATGCCACGATGACGCATCACAGTATTGATAACTGATCATGTTCACATTGTTTTAAAATACATACTAAATATGTAGCAGAGACTGTCTAAGATTCAAAGGTTAGATAAAAATTACCATTGCACATTTCAAACTGCCACTTTAATAAAGATGATATTATAAAATCTTAAATAAACATTAGTGCAGAAATGATAAATTAGCATGTAGAAGAGAAACTGCTCAGCTGAATCTTTTATTGGAAAAATATCCTTAACTAGATTTTAAAGTGAATTTGGCATTTTAATTATTTGATTGAGAGCTATGCTTTCAGAAAAAACTCATCCTGACCTCTTTATTGCAAGTATCCATCAGAATCAGTCTGAACATTTTCAGATCTCACTACAGAGTAAGTTTTGTGGCCAAATTTTCAAAATATGAGGAGCTCCCTTTCCAGCGACTAAAGGCCCTTGAAAACACCAAGTTAATGTCATCAAGACCACCTAAGTATTAACCAGCTTCTGCAGGTAACCCTGTACCCTGGACTCTGCCTGAACACCTAACAGCCCTAAATATTAGTACTTGTTAGCATAACCTTGTCCAGGATTGAATTTGTTTAAACACCAGATGTCAGTGTTGTGCTTACGTTACACATAACCTGGTTTGGAAGATGTCTTGCTCTTTCTCCTATGAAAATTGTAGGATAAACCAAAAGATTTTTGAAATTTTTAACTACGTTATGTCACATAATACATTACATAATCCTGTCTTTTTAAAAAGGATTAGCCTTGCTGAGGCAACTTGCACACCAATTTCAGCAGAAGTATCAGGGCTTCATCAATGAAACACATATCCTACTTCCCTGAAAACACTAAATAAAGTAAGATTTTAACTACTTGATCATTATTTTCCTCTATTTCCATGAGGAGAAGATGTAAGCAGTGGATTATTCTAACACTTGTTAAACTCCTGTGTGATACTGCTTATTAACAACTGGTGTCCTCAGAGTGAATTTGCTGCACGGAACTGCTCCAGCTCTGTGGAGCTGCTCTCCTACTTTCAGTAGAGGTCTCTGTTGTGAAAAAAATTCTCAGTGGAACTACAGAAAGATAACAAGTCAAACAAAACCATGTCAGTCCACTGAATTGATGATATCTCAGTCTATTCAAACCACAAAACCCTGACAAAAGGCAAATCAAAATAGTTTGTCATAAGCCACAGAATACATATTTAAATTTTATAGCTCAAGAGCAATATTTAATGATCTGTCTTTTATACAAGAGTCCAGTCTTCTGTCATTTGAATTTTCACATATTTCTCAAGGAAGACCAAATCCCCCACATCTCCCTGTTAGCTTCTACTAAAAACTGAATTGAATATTAACTCAAAAACACACCAAAATCAACATTCATGTTACACAAATACTGAAATATTCTTTAGATCAAGTCTTCAGAATAAAACGGACATTAGCCAACATTGGCTATATAAAATCTATGAAGTCTTGGCATTTTGAGGTTATTAGGTAATCATACAAAGCATGGTACATGTTAGATTTACAACACTTGTGTCATTTTTCCCTTCTTCCACAAGATGGAGTAATAAGATCTGAGCTGCTAGATACGTTCAGTGATTTAGTAACTAAATTTATTTCTGCAGTGATTAGATCCAATTCAAAAGTATAAACTGACAGAATTTCTTCAAAATACTTTACATAAGGAGATATTATCCACCAAACTGACAACGAGTGAGGAAGACACTGACCACGGACTTTATTTTCCACAGACACATTTTGCTGTTCAGCCAAAAGCAAAATCTAGTTTTAGTATCTGTAAAGGATAGCAGCATATTCAAATCGTTCTAGCCCAGGGGTGACTAACAGGTGACTCAACAAGAAAACAAGAATTAAGGCACCTGTTGGCCAATATTTGGTAAAACAAGGAAAAGAAAGGGAAGAACAACAGACTTCATTATATAACACACTGTAATCATCCACAGGCATGAGGATGAGCACTGTGTGAGCTGTGCATGAAACAGTGTGTGATAAACACCTCTATGAGTTATCACACTACTTGGGAAGGAAAATGAGGCGTCTTCAACATTTTCCCTCCTACCATCCAATGTTTTTTCACCAAAAAAGGAAGGGGCAAGAGAAATCTTAACACAAACAGAAATATAACAGATCCCTCAGGGACAAGAAGAGGAGAGTATTAATATCCCCTGTGATGCCAGCAGTTTTCTAAATCGCATCCAATTAAAGCTTAGATCAAAAGCAGGTATTGCAGCAAGTGGAATTTACCCCTTGACTCTCCTTTTCCCACCCTTTCCATTGCCCTCGCTGTGATGCACAAGTATCTCTAGCTTAGAGCAAACACAGCCAGATTGCATCAGCCACAGAAAGAATCTTTTCAACCTCTTTTTTTCAAAACAAACAAAACCAGCCTCCTCCCAGGCAATTTCTGCTGCCTTTCATGTCTTTCATCCTTGCCATGGATTATGTTGTACAGAACTCAAAGCCTAATTACGTTTCTCTCCTACCCACACAAACATCATCCTGGGAGCAAGCAAGTAGACCCATCTTGAGAGTTTTGGTAGAAATAAAAATAACAATTTATCAATTTTACCTCTTCAAATGCAGAAGAAATCCAATAAAGGCTTACCTTTCATATTTTGTGAAACCAAGCTGTGGATACAGGCAAGAATTTTGTGACTTGCCCTCTATACATACTCAGTGTCCATGAAAAAAAGAAAAAGAGTCCATGACTCCTATGTGGAGGAGAATAATTTTTCTTGGAGGTAAACATGATTTGCACACTTAAGTATGTCATTTGAGTTGTTCTCTAAGAGGCAGTTACCTAAGGAATACTTAGATCTAGCTTTTACAGAAGTCTGCCTGTCATAAATGTGAATTGTACAACCATCTCCTATCAGTTGGCCATATTCTGGTTGCAAATTTTGGTGGCCATGTTTTGGACACAAAAAAGTGTCAGCAAGACTTTGATGTACTGAGTTACTAAAAGTACCATAAAACAGACCACGAACAGAAATGCCCTCAAAAGAAATCCAGTGGCTACTTTTGCAGGTGTTAATGTGAACAGTATTATGAAAGAACTTTGAAGACTTATCAGATAACTGGATCTAACAGAGCAAAGGTAATCCTAAGGCTTTAGGGAATATTTCTAAGACATGATACAGTGCTAATCCTAAGGTTATCATTAGAAGAATCCACCGATTGCTAGAATGAGGCACAAACTGTGTCAGTCAATTATCCTATGGAAAATAATTAAAGATGTACACAAGGACTTCTGAAAGAAGGAGCGTCTCAGGTGGAGCTTGGAAGGCTGCTAACAGTCTAAGTGCCCAAATTGCTATAACTGGTCTCTGGAGAGTTTTAAATTCCTAGGTTATGTCACAAATGACATGTTATTCCTTTCTTTTAGTAGCATCTGTGAAATCCTAACAGCAGAACAGGTTGGCAAATTTAGATTGCATCTTTCCCTGTCTCCTAGACTATCTTTATGCTGCCATGAATTCTCCACATGCTTTGCAAGTAGAAGTAATTGGAATTAAGATGGATTAGCCACTTCCTTGGCAGCAGGTAGTCTGGAAGGAGCAAATATAACAGTCTGTCTACTTAAAGTTCATTCAGCTTGTCGTCCTCAGAGAATGCACTAAGGCCTGGGGTGTGCAACTGGAGACATGGGCTGTGAAGGTGGGATGGCACTAGCCTGTGGTTCTTTTATGCTGATGATTTAAAACCCCGCCATGCCTTAGCAATATTCACAGCTCCCATCACTAAATAAAATCACTACAAAAGTTATTGTAAAGTCCCAGAAAAATTATCTTCTGCAAGTATCTCCTAAATTTATGGATAGCTTGTTGATAATAACTGGGTCTAATAATTTATTCTTACTCTGGCATCATGAACTTCAAAGTGGGCACCTTGGAACATTTTTGGTTTTCTGCGACAAGGGTGATGAAGGGGAGCAGAGCTGAGCTGAGGGAGTTGCACTCTCAGCTCAGTCCCTGCTGTGACACCAGGACCTGGCTCTGCTGGTGCAGGGCTACTGCATCCATTGCACCTCTCGGAACAGGTCCTAAAGCTTCTCACTAGAACATCTTCACAACGACACAGTGAAATGGATGTGGATGGAAGGCACAAAGAAATGACAGACCAGATCTTTAGTGGTACTGGAGGAGGAGCTGGTAATATCAATGCCCTGTAGGATTTAAGCCCCAGTGGAGTCCCGGTCACTGGGAAACCACAGAGCAAGATCCTCTGGGGAAAGAGCTGTCAGCACTCCTGTACTGCCTGGACTTGAACTCTGCCTGGAACCTTGGTGTAAGAAAAGTCATCACATGCCAAGAATCTCCTTCCTAACATTGGAAACCCTTTCAGTGAAAAGTTGTCTCCAACTTCTCCTTTAGAAGGAAAGCCGAGTGAGAAATTGTTACATAAACTTGCAAGTCACTTCCAAATTTCACTTACTGCAAATGACCTAGTATTTGCCTCAGCTCTGTTTGCTCTCGGGAAGAAGCCACACACACACTAGACTGACAAAGTTGCTTGCTTCTTTTGGAGGTGGACTCCACTAGCTTTTGCCTTCACTTCTCCAATCAAGACTCAAACATGATTGCTATCTTCACTTCTCTTAGAACTTCCCTCAGTTCATTGATTTTCAGGACGATGTCCAAGGCTTACATACTTATTGAAGCCTTTGCTTGGAAATGTTGATAATGATTTATATATATTTATTGAGGACATGCTGAAGGATTTAACTTAGTTGAAACTAGCCAATATGTTCTTATCTTGTTGTTATCTTTGTATTCACGCCAAGAATCCTAGTGATGAGTGCACTTTATAAACTGCAAAAATAAACAAATTTATGCTAAATCAAGTTCTTTATGGCTCAGAGAACTAAGACAGCAAACTCGTGTTACTGGAACTTAATTCATTCTCAGACTTCCAGAAGCAAGAAACAAATCAATTATTCCAGTGTGACATGAAAACTATTTATGGTTTCATTAAGAATATGTGTTGTTTACTTATTAATTAATTTTTTAAAGTATTTAAAAATAATTCTTTTGTAATCTATTAAGCCTTGTTTTCTTTTTGAAATAACACTTTCCAGGTCTAGCACTGAAAAGAAGTCAGGAACTGGAAAGAGTTGTCTTTAGAAGAGTCTCTCTCTGGTTCATTCAAGTAGAGAGAGTGAGTGAGAGTATTACTAAAATGCACTGAGCAGAATTTGCTCACCCACTGCAAAAATGCTAAATAACATACAAAGTAACAATCTACGATATACAAAGTAACAATGTACAAAGAAACAAGCCACGATACACAAAGTAACAAGCTACGATAGGCAAAGTAACAAGTTATTATATACAAAGTAACGAGCTGCAATACACAAAGTAACAATCCGCAATGGGATGCACCCGGGGATGCCGAGGGAGCTGGCGCAGGTCATTGCTAGGCCACTCTCCTTCACCTTACGGTAAGTCGTGGGCAGCAGGTGAGGTGCCTGAGGCCGAGAGGAAAGCCAATGTCACTCAAGTGTTCAAGAAGGGCAGGAAGGATGACCCGGGTAACTACAGACTGGTCAGCCTCACCTCCACCCCTGGAAAGGTGATGGAACAGCTTATCCTTGGCACTGTCTCTAGGCATATCAGGCATAGGAAGGTTATTAGGAGCAGTCAGCATGGCTTTGTCAAGGGGAAGTCATGTTTGACCCACCTGAGAGCCTTTTCTGAAGACATAACCAGATGGATGGATGGTGGCCATGCAGTGGATGTGGTCTATCTGGATATCAGCAAGGCATTTGACACCACCTCCCACTGCGTCCTCATAGCTAAACTGAGGCAGTGTGGTCTGGATGACCAAGTAGTGAGGTGGGTCGCTACTTGGTTGAAGTGAAGAATTTGGAGAGTTGCAGTCAATGGGGCAGAGTCTAGTTGGAGGCCTGTGTCTAGTGAGCACCCTCAGGGGTCAGTGCTTTTCAATATATTCATCAATGACCTGGACAAGGGATTAGAGAGCGCTGCCAGCAAGTTTGCTGACAACACGAAACTGGGAGGAACGAGAGACCTAGACAGGCTAGAGGGCTGGGCAGGGAGAAATCTTATAAAATTCAACAAGGGCAAGTGTGGAATTTTGCACCTGGGAAAGAATAACCCCATGTGCCAGTATAGGTTGGGGACTGACCTGCTGGAGAGCAGCGGAGGGGAAAGGGACCCGGGGGTTCTAGTGGACAGCAAGATGACCATGAGCCAGCAATGTGCCCTCGTGGCCAAGAAGGCCAATGGCATCCTGGGGTGTGTTAGAAGGGGAGTAGCTAGTAGGTCGAGAGAGGTCCTCCTGTCCCTCTGCTCTGCCCTGGTGAGGCTACATCTGGAATATTGTGTCCAGTTCTCGGCCCCTCAGCTCAGGAGAGACAGGGAACTGCTTGACAGAGTCCAGCGCAGCCACAGAGATGATGAAGGGAGTGGAGCATCTCCCTTACGAGGAAAGGCTGAAGGAGCTGGGTCTCTTTAGCTTGGAGAAGAGGAGGCTGAGGGATGACCTCATTAATGTTTATAAATATGTCAAGAGGCTTTTCTCAGTGACGTCCAATGAAAGGATAAGGGGCAATGGATACAAGCTGGAACATAGGAGGTTCCACAAAAACATTCTAAAAAACTTTTTCACTGTGAGGGTCACAGAGTCCTGGCACAGGATGTCCAGGATGGTTCTGGAGTCTCCTTCTCTGGAGACATTCAAAACTCATCTGGACACATTCCTGCATGACCTATTGTAGGCGATCTTGCTCTGGCAGGGGAGTTGGACTAGATGATCTTTCGAGGTCCTTTCCAACCTCAAACATTCTGTGATTCTGTGAATAACAAAGAAAATATTTTCCTTTTGGGAAAGGGCACCCTATACAATTCCTGCAAAAATGTTCCAAACACTGTATAGATAACAGCTCCAGAATTCTAGTGCAAATATAGAAGACCAAGCAGCCCTCTTTCATGAGCTCCTATTTCACCATAAGGCTAGGGCACGATGTTTCATGCAGAATGCCCTAAAGGCTCTGATGCAACAGCCATGAAATCACACCAAATGATTGTCATTACTTTCTACACTTTGAGAGCACTCTCCAGATGAGTCGTGCTATTTAGAGAGGAACTTCCCCTACAACCAGGCTGTAAATTACTACAATCTGGGATTAAAGGGAACCTTGACTGTCATAAGGAGGTTCTCCCTCATCCCTATTAACCCCATGTGACTTCCCAAACCTGGTTTAAACCAAACAAAATGGATTTTCCCCAGTCACTAAATGGCATTTTTGTGTTATGTACATCTCAATCAGGCTTCTCAGTGCACCAATCACTGTTACACGCAAGTGACTTTCAGATGTTCTAATGATTTGCTTAACATCAAATGTATTGTTCTCCTTCAGTTGGTCTAACTGTGAACATAGAAACAACAAAGTACTCATAATACGAGTTTCAACTTCAGAGATCCTCTTATCAGATGGTATTTTAGATGTTAGCAATTTAACCCAGTGTGCCAATATGAAACTGCAACCCCGATGGAGGCATTAGAATAAAAACCAGTGTCCACAGATTTTTTTTTCTGACATAGGAGATGCTATAAAAGCATTATTGTTATAACGGGCCCCAGCTTTTACTACTGGTTTCCTGAAGGCTGTAGCTTTTCTTCCTCTTTTCTAACATTTTCACTAATTCCTCAGAGGTGGCAGCAAAGATTTTTATATAAAATAAATCCAGATGTCAAATAGGGTGTGGTGACAATGACAATCATAGGAACTCTCTCAGTTCCTATGATTCACGCACAATATAAGAACATAAGTAGCCTCAGGACTATTAACTATGACTAAAAATGTACATGTTATTTGTTATTAGTCAAGCCTACAGCCATGGTTCTTGTCAAGTTGTTTTTCTGAATCTTACCTATTCTTTATGATTATATGTTAAAACTAACAAAACTTAATATATCGGAAAAGAAAAACTTAAACCGGTACATTTGGATGCTTCTATATTCCAGTGAAAGGTGCTTATTTAAATTAGATGCAAAATAGAGAGAAGACAGTTTAGAAGAGAGAATATTTTTAGAGGTGTTCTGCATAATCTATGAATAAATCTATTCATTTTTTCCCCACTTAAAACAAAAGCATCACAATCCTCTATTTCCAGTTCTAGGTACCTTTTAACAATAATAAAAGTAGATAGATTTAAAAATTAAAGTGACTTTACTGAATTTTCTGATAAAGCTGGCTCCTTCCTAGTTTTCCAGATTGTCTGTTAAAGAGCCAGACCTTGAAAACCTGGAGTGCCCAGCAACACTGTGATGAAAAATCCCCAAATGGGCTCTAATTCTCAAGTCAGAGCACAGAGTACTCCATCCCAACATCATCACCCTCCTGTCAGTTCCAAGTTTAAGCTGAAGTGTTCTGATAACACCTGCAGAACTGCACAAAGGGAGGAAAGCTTTTAACAGGCAGGTGCAGTCATTTAGGAGTTCACAGAGCAAAGTTAAATAATTCTAATAATTAAAAGCCAGTACATGTCCCAGGACATAAAAGTCATCTGCTCACAAAAACTCCTACAAGCAGCTTCACTTCCCAAATATACCTCCCGCAGAGCATCTCAGCAACTGTTTCATAGGGTGCAAAAGTAAATATCAGCTTTCCAACGAGATCAGGCAGCAAAAGCATCACACTGTTGGGGTCACTCTACAAGAAACAGCAGATTGTCAGCCATGACACTGGTTGCAAGTTCTGATGGGAATGGACAGACAAGGACATACGGGCAAATACGCTTTTTCTATCTTCACTTGATTCCCTCACTTATCATCTTTAAAAATACCTGGGTTTAGGCTTTCACGTCTGCCAAGCACAAATGAACATATTCAACAATCATTTCTTAACAGAATCAGCACTCGGACAATACAACTGCTGCTGTCTTAATTATATTAACACCCTTACACACACTAATGAGAAAGGGATGTTTTCCAATCGTACATGCTGTTCTTCATGCAGCAGAAACCCCTTCCAAGCCCCAGCAAGAATGAAGAAGACTGCAGTGCTCAGCCAGCTCTGCGGCCCTCCCTTGTGTGCGGCATATCCAGGAGGAGTATGTCAGAAACCCGCTGCCTAGAACATCGAGCCTGGTTGTCTTCTAGCCACTTGATGCTCACAAAACTCTTTTGAGCTTTACTAGAATCACTTCTTCCCCCAATCTGCTGGTATTACAGTGAGCATAAATAGTTCTGCTAATGCCTTCTTGCTTGCATTTACAGTTACTAACACTATGCCACAGAAATATATACAGTATATTACAAATGGATGAAGTCCTACACTTTCCATAAGAAATATCTTTTTAAGAAGCACCAGTGATTAGACTGAAGTACCTATAGCATTTACTAATGCTGTTAGTGAGATATATTAAAATGAACCTAATTCTATTTCATGTTCAGTCATTTCAACAGAAAGACTCATGCATTTAACACCAATGAAGAACTTGAAAACTTCCTTTTTGTACTAAAAGAAGATGTTGGGGTTTCTTTTGAGTGATGCTAAACTGCCTGGACTCTTCTTGTGATGCAACTCTTACATCTAACTCTGCTTTTCACAATTCCTAATATTTTGCCATTTTATTATTTTACTCTGTTTTCAAAAACTTAACTTTCATGCAATATCATTAATATTGCCCAAAATGTTTTTCTTTTAGTGCTGCTAAAAAAGCAAATATCAGTCTTATTAAATAAAAAAAGAAATTAAGAAGCTTCCTGTAAAAATGGGGTTGAATACCAAGTCTAGAACATTACCAAAAGGAGGATAATTTTGTGTAGGTTTGGATCTTCCGTAAAGCATTCATCATTGTTTTAGCTGGCATCATGATCACTTCTCCTCTCTGGATAATGGAATTGTAGTGAGAGTACATGAAAATCCAGGACATGAGTTACTTAAATGTTGTACTCTTAATAGGGTAATCAAGTGGAATCATTTGAAAGGGAAGTGTAATTTTGACTAGAAAATAAGTATATTAAGGTTGACAGGGTAAAGCAGGTCTGCTTGTTGTCATCTAATACTCTCATGATTGTTGAGGCACCTGCAATACAGTAGAACTTGATGACTAACAGGAGGGGGTAGGTGGCTTTCAACCTTCCACTATTTGTGCTGATGTAGTTATGCTCATCATTGGGAGCATCCTTCCTGAGCTTATGAATGCAGCTAGACTGTAACTGTTAGTAGGTGTGAGACACAGGTGAATGGCATTTTTGTGCCATTCAGTATAACAAAAACTTGACTCACGGGTCTAGCTTTGTGCTACCCTTCTTGTGCTGTTTGTTGCTGTTCTTGTGCTGTCTTGTGCTTTTCGGGTGTTACAGTGAAGTGGTGCAATGCTGAATCTGGCCCTGAATATTTAACCAGCAAAAATTGTCAAGCAGTAAGTAAAAAGTCTTGTTGGAAAGAGGTGTATCTGGAAATGGAAAGCATCTTGTCCCCTGTGTACTTTGAGAAGATCACACATTTAATCAACGTTGCCTCAGAAAGCAGTGCTGCTTTTAACAAACATCGGTCTGATTTCAGTTGTATGACAGACGTAAATTCTTTTTGCATTATCAAATGTTACATATTTTAAAGAAAACCTAATATACCTCTACTATCTAAAGGTCAACTGAATACCCTAATATATGAAAGCGCACAAATCTCCTAGGGGGACCACAGTAAATCTAGGGATTATGTTTAGAGAGGAAGTAGATTACATCTCTCTTATCAGTTATGCCTGCTGCTATTTTGTTGCAGCTGCGGTAATGCAGCAAATATGGCCACTGCTACTCTGTTGAAAGAGGATCTTTATAAATTCCAGTTGTCAACATGAAATCAATTCTGCTATGGGCAAAAGAGTGTTTCATCATTCCAATATTTGCACTCAGCTAAACCATATCCACAGGCTGTATGTGTCTCCATTTATTTATTTATTTGGAACTGGGAGTACAACACATTTTCAGCCCAGCACTACGGATTTGTGGCAAAATTACATAAAGGTTGTGCAGTGAATTTTTCTAAGTAAATGTCCTTTGATTTCAAAGAGAGAACAAAGCCTCTAACTGATGCACTGTAGATTCAATCTGAGCCATGATTCCTAGTCAAAGAACAAATGATATATCATTAATTAAAGACAAAAAATGGGAAGAGAAATGATGATTACATATCTTGACGTTTCATAATGATTTTTTTCTGTTCTTACACCTATGGTAAATAAGCCAAGCACTCAGTAGAAATGGGGGGTTGCGGGGAGAGAGGAAAGCCTTCAGCTTGCAATTTCTTTTTCTATAGTCTTTCTTCTTCCAGTGAAAGTGTCTATAAAATTTTTAAAGGAAAGTAGGTTGCTAAAATGTACTTAATTTGCCATGATAGATTGAGTCCATGCTTCAGTGACTGTAATTGAATCTGTGACCTATTTCTTTAGTAAAGTAGAAATAGTCTCTTGGGTTTTTGTCACTACCATCTTTTAATGAAATTCAAAAAGACTGTCAAAATGTCTACACTTTTTCCACTAGTTGTTAATGTTATTACTTTACAATTTGTTACTTTTTAATTAATCTTAATAAATGTGTACACAGTCTACCTGGCAGTTGGAAATGGTATACATCAATTCATCACTGTCACACTGTAAAGCAAAATTAACAGGACAGAAAGGACATTAAAAGGAATAGAATATCTAGACACATATTGGTTCTACTTAAATATACTTTATATCTCTCATTTACAGGACCTGTGTATTACAGCAGCCCCACTCCCACAGCTGAAGTTGAAAAATCCGTTCGCATTTTAATCATAATGCTGGATTATTTCCAAGACAATACATTTCAGCCTTAGGACTGACTTTGGTAGGAAGATTCCCAGGCCAGGACCACCCCACTCCACCAGTCATTTCCTTCACCAGAAGATATTCTCACTACATTTTAGCCATTTAGGATATCACACCATGGGGACCTGGAATGTGACCGAAAGGCTTGAGTGATGTCCTGACTCCACACACGCATGAGTTAAATGCTGCTTTTCCCACTCAGGGTTTCCAATGGGAATGTAACAGGCAAGTGGGCCAGAAAGATGGAGCTTTTATCTAGTCCCCCAGTCTGGACACATGGTGAAGGAGAGCAAAACTTTCCTGCCTTAGGAAAGGCCTTAGTATCTTAACAGGCACTCTTTAACTTGATTATTTCTGATGCATTGGTGTCTCTAGAAGAAGTAATTTATTCCCTCATGAAGGATTGTGTTGCCACTAACTCCTTTTAATACCGATCTGGGAATGATCTTACAATTAGGTGCAAGGTTCTTCTCACATTATGTTTAAGCCTGTAACCACATAACTCTTGATTTATGATCACTATTACAGCTGCCCATGGACAGGCTAGGGCTGGCATTCACAACACAGGGATTCCTCAACAGAGCAGTGTAAAGCAGCTCCTGTGGCTGGGGATAGTTTCCTCATGGTATAATGACAGGTAAGATACTACTCGTGTAAGACTTAGATCTGTAAAAAGCTGCAAGCACAGTCCAGACTGCTCCTGTCAATGGGGCATCCAGGCAGAGCACCCACTGTGAGTACAGGGCTTTTGCCCACTCACGTATCTCCATCTCCTGTTGTGGACCTGCAGCAGAGGCCTTCTCTGCTGGCATAAACACTACATTAGACTCTCAGGGAGAGAGTGCTGTATAAAGCAGCTATTTGTAATTCAAGTATGAATTTCTCTTCTACTCAGCTTCATTACAAAGTAACATGAGTCACACTTATCTGAAACTATTGATAGGTTTGGTTTTTTTAAATTAAACTCCTGAGAGCAGAAAACAAAGAGTAAACAAAAAAAAACCCCAGACCTTGATTTTTAAATTTAAATACTCAACTTAGACACTTAATCACATTCCTTGTCCTTTAGTCCAACTCTTTGTATCAGTAGTCAAAATCAAGACTGAAGAAGTAAAGGCAACTATTGTGCCTTCTTAAGGGCAAAATAAACTAAGGGAGCTATAAAGGTACCAGGTCGCACTTGTTGGTTTTCAAGTCTCTTAGGTGCTCTGTAGTTAACAGTTGGCTACTGGTGTCGTGTCAAGCACAACACAAGGCACAGCCCACTTCAGCTGGCTTTACACGGGCTGGAAACACAGATCTGATTGTAGAAGGGTACTACCACACAGCCGACAGGGAAACTGCTGGAGAGACTCCATGGGGAAGCTCACTTCACCATCACCTGTAGTCTAGTTGGCCTATTTTTCAAATAAATGAACGGCTTTTTCTTCACTAAGTTGGAATTTTTAGTGAAAACTAAACCAATGAACAACCTAAGTTCAAAGGTCTATAAAGAGATGACTGCTCTTTTGAAAGTGAAGTGATTTGGGGATTGAAAAATAAAATACATAAACAGAGACAATCACATAACTATGGTACATTTTCTCAGAGGAAATACCATTGATACGGATACCCAGCATATGGAGTCACTAACATGATGGACTATAATGGCTTGAAAGCAGTCATTATGTTCTATTAGGATACACAAATGGAACAGATTTCCTCAGCAGACATTGGTATGCTTCAAAGCTATTATATTCTAGAAGAACTAAATCTGCATTTTAATTACTGTAAAGTTGCTTCATTTTTACTCAGTCTACTGGATATTATCCTCCTAAACATAATAATGATTTAAACAAAGAAAGATAACTGAAAATTAAATAGTGAAATAAAATCCAGTTGCTAAATTTAGGTTAAAGATATTAACTGGAGATATCAGGAGCTATACAGAGGCTCATAGTCTAACTGCTATTTTTGTGAGGAGTGTTCTATCCACAAATAACAATAGGTAAGCTTTGATGCCTCATTACCTAAGGGCTAGGTGCACTCAAAGATTTAGAAATTTTCCTTCTTATTTGCACTTGTCATCAGGCCTGCAATTTTCTAAGTGCTTCAAACTTCTCTTTTCTTTAGAAAATAAGGTAGAGGGAAAGGGTGACTGATGTGCTGAGACCAAGTACTGCTGTATTGACTGAGAGAGCCGAGATCTAATGTTCACCTCACGTTTCAAGGCAGCTACAATTGTCTGCTTGCTGTTTATTTAAGTCAGGTTCATAAACTTCCACATTTGCAATTGCTAAGATCCTGAGCAGAAATTTTACATAAACATATCATGTACTCTCTAATCCAAGCACAATGGAAGCATTAATGAGTAAATTCATAGAAGCTTTTTCCACTAGTCCAGAAATGGCTAAAAAATAAAAAAGTATCATGTTGAGGCTGATTAATAAGTCCTGTGGAGTTCCCAAGGTATTTCTGGTAGCTAATAAAAGCCTATTTCAGACTTTCTGGCACTTACTCACACGTAACCCTTTGGTTCTGCAAGATTACAGATTGAGGTCCTGAGTAATAAAAGCACGTAAGCTAGCAAAATGCATCTCTTGCGTGGTGGAAATATCTTAGATGCATTGAATATATTTTGACTTGGAGGAATAGTGCACAGAAGGCCTAGTAAAAAAAAAAAGGCTTTTAGTGTCTGCTTAAGCTTCAAATACTTCAAAGAGTTTTGCATAAAAATTCACAAAGACTAGTGGCTCATTATGTGATGAGAAGATGCTGTTAAGATGTAGAAAGGATGGTTACATGAAAGTCATTTCAAAGAAATAAGACTATCTATATTTGTTAGGAAACATCTTTTTTAAAAGAAACCGGTGCAGGAATATTAAAATAATTATCTTGTTATTGTCCTTTTCCAAAACTTGAGTCACCAAATTCACATTCAAAGTCATATTCTGAAGATGAGCCTAGACATTTTGGAACTAGAGGGCACAAGGAAGCTGAGGTTACCTGCTTCAGAGTGCATTGAAAGATGGATCACATGGCTAATTTGTGTCTCCCCCCAAAATAAAAATGCTGCTTTACATTGGATTTTAGCCTGCAAAACATTTTTTCAAAGTAAATGAAACACAAGACACTTTGGCCAAGCATAAAAGAGAAGTTAAAACTTTGTCAAGACAGTTTGTATATATTCCCCATACAGCTCTGAAGAATGGTATAGTAGCTATCTATCAATACATCAAACGGATGAAGTCAGGTTTTTAAAATTTTCAAAATTTTTCAGTCACAATCTTCCTGGCATACTGAAAGGTTTCAGCTAGTTGTTACTAATCTAGCAGAAATGGTTTAACTGTATCAAAAATAAACCTAGAAGGTGAGGATTAAATCAGACTAAAATGATGTTGAAGTCCTGAGCTTACAAGGAAGATTGGCTACATTATTAAATTTCAGCTTTATCTTAGTAATCTTATACAGATTCCAGTCTCATAAGGCTTCGAATATATGTAAATTAAGTTTTCTGAAGGGAAACTATATAAGATATATATCACTTAGAAAATAAAATACTAACAAAAATTAAAAATGTCAAATTTCATCACTCCTAAATCATTGTGTAACTGTCTAGAAAAAAAAGGACAGGAGGGTCCCCACCATGAAAGGTGTGGGTGGCAGTATGGGGTAGGTGTGCAATTATTGCATTATGGAAATCTAAACATATATAATTATGGATCTGAACAGTTTTGCCAGTCTTTGAAAAGACAGTAAAACACAGATAGAAGAAAAGACAGAAACTGAAGAGATGAAAAGTCATAGAAGTAATGAAATTGTCTACAAAACACAAATGCTACAGCTTCAGTTTCTAGAAAGAGGGGCCAAAAGGGAGAAATGAGTTCTTAAAAATGATGTTGGTGAATTACAGCTCTCCACAGACATTTGCATTTTTATACAAGATGAATTAGTGATTAGTTCTGGATATCATCCTGCACCATGTGCTCTAAAGCACATTCATAACACTTTTGGAAGAGCCCCAGTATTCTACCACTGACCCCAGTGAGAACAAAAATCTGTCAGGACCTCAAAGAACCCTATTTAACAGTTCTAGAGAAGAGTGGAGGTTTGGGGCTTCTGTTTGTTTTATCAGATAAAAACAATGTATTTCATAGATATTTAGAGCATATGAAACATGTGCCTCGGCCTGGAAACAGCAGCTTATACAATTGTGGAAGAAAAGAGATGGTCATGATTGCATGGGTAAATCCCCAGATTAAACCCTCTTAGGTTCAGTCTTCTGAAAAGGCAAATAAGAATAAAGTTGACCGAGGAATCATCTAGCATGACATACTGATTTTCAAACTTCATATGTAAAGAAAGTAAAAGCCAGAAAATACATTCAGATTCTAGTAAACCTTCCAGTTAAACTTTCTTCCTCCTTTTAAAGATTTTAAAAGTCAAACTAGGTTCCATACCGCAAGCATTTCAATGGAAGGGTGAAATACTTCCGTGCTTTGTAGTGGAAAAAAATCCAACATTTGGCAGATGGTTTAAAGTCTAGGAAAAGCTGCACAAAGCACAAGATGAATACAAAAGACACCTCAAAGCAATGAAATGGAACAACAAGAGATGGGAAAGGTCATGTCCAACAATAAAACTACTGAACATTTTAATCACAGCTTGGTTCTTGGTTGCTCTGAGCCATATTTCATATAGTCATTTTTACCAGTGCAAAATAGGTACAAATCATTCTTCAAACATAGTGCTATTAACTGTTACTGCTAGGTAGTAGCTTGTCTACTTCGAGTTTTGCAGCAGTCACAAACCTTCGTATCAGCAGGAACGCAACCTTGCAAAACCACCTGCAATTAAACTGCACTTTACGGAGAAGCTGACATCTGCAAAGAAGTAGGAGGGAGAAAAAAAAAAAAAGAGGATCTTACACGCATTGTAAAAAAATTATTTCTGAAATTGTACACACACTTTTACTCCAGAAGCCCCCAAATGCCACCAGTAACATCCTAGAATACGAAAACAGAGAAAAAATATAGCTCTACTCAAATCCCTAGTTGAAACAGTGATTTAGGGATGACACCAAAGTCACAGGGAACCAAATTCAGGAAGAATCATAGAATCATAGAACAATTC
>NW_009731537.1:52739-62707 GCF_000703405.1 Apaloderma vittatum | reverse complement strand
TCCCCAGCAGGAGCCATCCTGTGGGTGCACCCTCCAAATGTGCTGAGACCCACGTCGAGCGCGGCGTCGTTGCAGAAAGCAAATAAGTGTTGCTGGGCTTTGGCAGCGAGGGCTGCGCTCCCAAGCGTGCGTTGGATGTTGGCGTTAGACTTTATGGTGTTCAATGCCTCGTTTAAAGAGTGTGACTAAATGTCCTTCTGCCTCCTGCTTGTGAGGACACAGGAGCTTAATTTTACCACCTTTTTTTCACCGGAGTCGGGACTAGACCATTTCTGGGAAAAAGCCTGTGCGTGCGCAAGCTCCTCCACCCAGGGCTGTCAGAAATTCTCCTGCCCTTCAAAAAAGGGAAGGAAAAACCCTGACATGCTCCCTGCTTTGAGCAGTTCCTTCTACTGAGGTGCTGCTGTGTCCTGGCAGTGAGAGCCACGGCTGTAGCCCGTTGCACTGAGTGTTGGGGATGCTCTCCTTGGGATGCTCCATCCTCGCTGCTGTGGGCACAGGGGTCCCCAAGTCACCGCAGCATCGCCTTCCTGGGGTAGTTCATGTTCCGAACCTCATCTTCATTGCGGCAAACCAGACCACAGCCCTGTTTTGGGTACCTATTTCGCTTTCCCATTGTGATGTGCACCCACGTGGGGCAGGGAGGTCCGGCTGCCGTGGGGCTTGGGGCGGTGACGTGCAGCCGGCGTGGAGCCAGGACTCCCTGTGCTTGGTGGCTCCTTGGGAGCACTCGTTTTCTGGAGCAAGAGAAACAATTCCTAAAAAGGAGTAGTCAGATGGGAAATTAATACCAAATGGCGATACCGGTCCCATGGGGAATAAGGTTTGATCTCAATCCATGGGGGTTAGGACACACGCTCACAATGCTACGTTAGAAGGATTTAAAAACTTTATTATTTTCCCCCTTTGGAAGTTCATGATTTTCCCAGATGCAAGCAGGCTTTGGCTTTGATGCTGGTGGCACAGGCTGCTGATTTGGATGCGTGAGCATCGGCAGGATGAAGAGGGTCTGCAGGGCTGTGCCTGGTCCTGTTCTGGCTGCTTCATGGGTCCCGCAGGGTCAGGAACCATCCCCAGCAGCTGATATAAGACAGGGGACAGTTGCCGGCCCCACTTGGTTGTTGCCCTCCGGCAGAGGCAATCCTCAGCAGGCAATAGCCACTCTGGGGTCCGCCTGCTTGGTTCCCAAGCTGGTGATCTTTCTCCTCTGTCTGTCCCTGTGACTGCAGATGCTGCTGCTGAGCACTGTGTTGGGGGTTACCCAGCTGAATTTCTGGGCTTAATAACATTGCTTGTGTTTGCATCGCCCTGTTAAAAACCTCATCTCCCTACATGACCCAGCTGCTTTCTGTCTTTTCTATCTGAACTGGTTTCTGGAATGGTTCTTGCAGGGAATTGCCTGATGAGCTGCTGGTGACGTGGGCAGGAGGCTTTGTCTCGTGCCCACAAGCGGTGGGGCTGTGGGTCGCAGTGTCCTGCTGCGCATCGTGTCGAGCGTGAGGCATTGACCAGACCTGGCTGCCACCAGGTGGGGAGGGAGCTGAGCTTTGCAACTGAGCTTCCAGGGAACAGAATTCCAGGAAGGAATTTCCAGCAACTGCAAATCCCATCCCCAAAGACAGCATTTCAAGGAATTACCCTCTCTCTCTTTGCTACAGATTACTGCTTTTCCAAGCAAGTCTCTGGCTTGGGGCCATGTATGTAGAACCTGGAGGGGAGCAGATCCATGGGAATGTTGAGGGCTGGAGGTGGGTGCTGGCCGGGTTCGCAGTGCACAGCTCTTATCTGCATCAGGCGCCCCCAGTTAAAATGCTGAGCCGCTCCCTCTTAGCTATCTCTGCTGTGAGCACCACGTTTCCAGTGTGCTGGATGCCAAGAGGAGCAGTGAAACTGCCTTCAGTGCCAACAAAAAGGAAAAGAAAAATGGTGATTTGGATTATTTTTTTATTTTTTTTTTAGCACTGTGTTAGAAAACAGCAGTTCTTGGTGTTGGTGACTCAGTCCTCTTGCTTGTGGGACCCTTGCAGGGCTGCTTCAGGTCCAGACGTGCTCCATCCTGGAGGGGTGTAGGGGAGATCCTTTGTGGAGTCCGCCTGACCTGCACTTCTGGTAACCAAGCAGCTGGTCTGACCCCACGGGGCGGCAGAGACCAAGGGGCAGGCCCTGCCTGCCCACAGAGATCTGCCAAACAGCCCCATAGTTGCCCTTTCCTCTCCTCTAGACGATGCTCTGTGCACAGTATTACTTCCCGTGCTCTGATGGGGATGGTTGAGGGGCTCTAGCTGGGTTCCTGGGGAGGTGATCCTGCTCCCCAGCAGTCAGGGCTGAAGGCAGGGATTACATTCCCTCCTCCCCACTTCAACAGTGCTCAGTGTCCTGGCCGGTACACCCCCAGAGACACACCTTGTGGATTTTCTTTGGCTCATAAATATTTCCCCTGCCCTCCCCAGTGCCCCTAGCAAATAAATTATCTGAAGATACGTATCCCCATTTCAAAGCCCTGTGAAAGAAACCAGAGGGTTTAGCAGCCCTGGCTGGCTGGAGTCATTCACATACCATGCACCCATTTGCATTTGATCTACTTCATCCTCGTTAAGTAATCCTTGAAAGCCGCAGTGGGTTGCTGGCCCTCTGCATGCCTGTAAATCACTGGGGCATGTCACATGCTGTAAATGAGTGGGTACATGAGTATGTCCCAGCCCTTAATCCGATCTGAAACGTCCCCCTGCCCCAGAAAGAAAGAAAGAAACCATCCTCGTTAAATCAGAAATACAGCAGGGGGGCCAAGGCTGGAAACTGGTGGTGGGGTGGGAGCGTGCCTGGCCTGGGAGGTGTGTTTCCATGCAGGACTCGGGCAGGAGGGCTCACCTCGAGGGGCAGCTCTCTTGGGATGCAGTTTGGGGGTGGTTTTGGTGTCGTCTAGGTGCCTTGATCTGGATTTCTCCAGCTCATCCCTGCCTTCATCCCTGAGGACCTCCCTCAGTTGCTGGTTAAGTGGAGCTGCCCCGTGGGTAAGCGCAGTCACGGCCCAGGGCGTCTCCTGCGCTTCCCACCGTACTGGGTTTACTTTACTTTCCCTGACTGGGAGTCCCCTGGGCCAGAGAAGGAGCCCTGCCCAGTGCAGCAGTGCTGCCTTGCCCCTGTCCCCACCTTGTGACGGGGCTTTAAGTCACCGAGCTTGTGCTACTCCACAAGCCCTGCGAGCAGCCAGGCTGAGGGCTCTCTCCCTTCTAATAAATCAAAGGTTATTCCCCTCTCCCTCGTCGCCTCCCCACAAAGGTCGCTATTGCTCAGCCGTGGCCTGACTTTAATTACAAAATAAGAGCAGCCGGAGCCAGCACTAGGTGCTGTTAATTGGCTTTCCAGGAAAGGCTTCAGCGGAGAAGGTTTAATGTACCAGCGATCGATTCGCTTGGTGCCTTGCTTGCATTAGCTCAGCCTGACGCGAGCCTGTCACCAGGTCCTAAATTCAGTGTACTGGGTGGCATTCACCCAGGAGCTGTGGTCAGCCTTGAGGCTCCAAGGTACTTTTCTCCAGCTAATTGAAGCCCTGAGGGCTCAGAGATCCCCTGCCTGTATGGGGCTGGGTTTTAGCTACTAAGAACAAATTCCAAGGGGGATGCTGAAATACAGCAGATGGGATGATTCTGGAGGTCAAAGCGAGCGAGAGGATGCCCTGCCAGGCATCACGTGATGAAAACATACTTACTGCTCCAGCAGCTGTCAAAAGCCCAAACAGATGAGGCAAGGTGCCCAAGGAGTGCGCAGGGATCTCATTTACCTGGTAATTAATGGAAATGGTGAAACAAATCAACACATACTCCCCATGGAGAGCTTCACGCTCTGCTTTCAAACTGCTGATAGAGAACTGATGGGTATGGCTCCAATACGAGCGCAGAAAATGCTGCCAGGAAGCCGAGACAGGACTCGATCCCCACCACCCCGGCACTGATGGAGCTCCCAGTTATCTGAGGGAAATCCTGACCTGCCAGTGGGATGCCTGACCCTGCCTGCGCCGCTAATTGCTCTGCCCCCCCAGCACAGAGGGACTTGCGGTGCCGCCTGTTGCCGGCAAAGATGCCTCGGCTTAAGGCTGTGGAGTAGGAATGAAGATGTTATGATGAGCCCCATCACCTCCCTCTGATCCTGCTCGGCTGAACATGTCACAGCTGCTTTTCCTGGTCCAGCCCTCCCGCTACGCCGCACAGGCACCTGCGCTCCGTGTGCCGGGAGGGGGACGTTGATGGGAGCCTGCGCTGGTGACCAGATCCGCCTTTTTTGTTTTCTTGCTCTAGAGAAAGCTCATCCCAGCACAAAATGCTGTGCCTTTTTTTTTTTTTCCTTGCATGATAATTGAGTTGGCTCAGTTGAAATACTAAAAGTGCCATTCTCTGATATTTTCATCATTTCGAAGCCACGATGTGCTGCTCTGCAGCGCTCTCGGATGGCAGCGGGCACGCTTTCTCCGATTCAGGATTATGAGGATGAGAGAGTGCTTTGGTTCCCCAGTGTCTTGTTTATTCACCGCATGCAAAACGGGTTTGCAGAACAAAATATTGCAAACAATCAATGCCATTCAGGCTTGCTGACAGCCCAACCCTGGCTGCTCGGAGCATGGGCTGAGCTGTGTGCGGCAGCGTCGGGGCTCTGCCAGCTCCTCGGTGCTTCCAGGGAGGGGAACTAACCCCAAAATAGCAAAAGGTGAGTGTGTAACTCACCTCCTTGGTCTCCTGCCAGCAGTTAGTAACTGGCATAAATCCTAAAGCATAAGGTATATGCTCCCTTCCAAAAACTTTATCTGAATGTTAACTATATTCTGAAGTGTAGTAAATGCCAAATCCCTTTTGAATCCTGCTAAAAAAAAAAAATCTCATTTTAAAATATGCAAATGACCTTTCTGTCTTGCTAAGGAGCTCCCTGCTTCTGGAAACAATTAAAAACCTCAAACCCCAAAACCCCTAGCAACCAACCAAAAACCAAACCACTTGCTACTGGGTACAAATATATAGTCTTTGAGCTTGTGTGAAGTGCTACAGTTCCACTGACTGTGATGGAGGTGGGTCAGGTAAGGATCCTGCTCCTCCTTGATGGGCCCTTTACAGGCTGGACTTGAGCAGGCTGTTGACCTGCAGTAGTAAAATCTCTCCCAGATACCCTGACAGGAGAAACTGCAGAAATTCCGCCTGAGGAATTGGTGGGTTCTCGCTCTCTTTGATATCACTCACATTATAATTAAGAGATAATGTCAATAGAATAAAACATTGTCTCAGGATAATGGTCTCCTGCTGCTACAGGAGTGTCAAGGCGAAGTCAAATCATTTATCAAAAATGAACGTTGAGGCAAGCCTGGGACGTTTGTTTTCACAGCAAGAGGCATTAATCGTGGGACAACAGTATTGCAGCGTTTTTATTTCTCCTGCACCCGGTGATTGATGCCAATGCATCATCGTGCCTGCCAGCCGCGGGTGCAGCTGAGCGATGGGCCCTGGGTGCAGCATTATTGTACCAGGTGAATTTTGACTTGTTGCAATACAGAATAGTAAATTGAGGGGTGCTGGATCTGTGTGAGTGTGTGTCAGCAATCGTGATTTTTATTTCTAAAGTTGAACAGTGCTGTGTGTGTTCTGGCTCTGCCTGGCCAGGGTGCGTTTCAGGGCCTTGCTGCTGCAGCTGCGGGAGGTTTGCTTGTTCATTAACCATCCCGGGCTAATCTTGGAGCCTCTTTCCATCCCTGGCCCAAGTGCACACTGCTTCAGGGTTTTTTTGGGGCCTCCCTCTGAACACCAGAGCTGGCCATGCCCTTCTGACCAGGCTTCTTTGGCATCTTGGCACACGGCCGAGCACCTTGCTGGCTTTGCATTTTTGAAGTATTGTTGAGTACAAACACCAGCAGCCCGGCTGTGGTGTGTGTCCATGGGTCCATGTCATGGTCACCAGCTGGGATTGAGGACATTGGGCCAGGAGTTTGTAACTATAATTACGATTCCATGTAACACTAAGTGGGTTAATGGAAAGAAGGGAGGGAAGAAACTAGGCATCTTGTGGGCTGGTATTAACCTGTGAGGCTAGAGAGCTCCAACATGTTAGAAAAGCGACAATTTCCACTGCCAACTACTCGCCCTTGGAGAGTGGGCACTCAGACCAAGCTCAAATATAAGACGGGTGCTCGAGATAAAAAAAAAAAACAACCCACAAAAGAAAGCCCTGCCCTGTAGCTGCCAACCCCAGCCTGAGGCATAGCGAGCTCCTGTTACCCTGACAGCTGATGTGTGTGGCAATTAAGCCAGGAAATTATTCACTCCAAACAAGGGATGCTCAAGGATGTCCCGAGACCCTGGAGCACTCTGTGCTGGGCATTGGAGAAATGCAGCTGCGTGTCAGGGTCTGTACGTGCAGTCCCTCTCCTGCACTGAGGTCTGTTCCTGCTGCAAACACCAATAAAGATGTCAAGCCCATACGTGCAGGGAAATAAATCACGGCATTCTTTCTCCTGCCCGGAGCATCCAGGTGTCTTGTAGCACGGCGTAAGGGGGAGCAGAGGAGAGGCGGGCTGTGGTGAGGATGCGTGCTGTGCAGCCCCTTCCCCCCAGCACCGAATACCGCGGTTATGTGTGGCCAATGTCCTCAGCCGCTCTGGGCACTTGGGTTGTGACCAGTTTGCTGCAGAGGGGCCACTTGTGCTGCTGGGCTGCCCATCACCATGGCCTCGGGGTGGGTATGGTCAGGAGCCCTCATCTAGAGGCTCTGTGTCCCCTCCGCTTCGCTGTCTGCTGCAGAAGGGCTTGACAAAGATATTGCCGTTGCCTGATAGTGGTCAAAGAAAATAAAAATGAAAAGGTGGAAATCTTGAAATGATGAAGTGCTTTGAGCCAGACCTTTGCTGTCAGTGTGAAACAGCGAGCCCTGATTTAAACAGCCCCTTCAGTAACTGACCTACACCGAACAAATCCATTTACAGTGTCTTGTTTCTCCTCACTGTTTAACTACCAGAGTTCAGAGATGATTCCTTAAATGTTAATGGTGCAGGAATTTGGAAACTTTCCCAGAGTTGCTAGGGGAGCCGTGCAGGAATATGTCTGCTGTGCTTGTGCAGTTCAATTTCCTGCAGGCTGTTCTCGCCTACTGCTTTGTAATTAAAGTGCTGAAAGACCATCACTCTTGGAGGCTGATCGTGCTCAGATTCACCCCTTCGGCAAGGCTCAGCTTTGTGCCTAGCTGCAAGGAGAGCAGGTTGCAGAAAAAAAAAAAAAAGGAAAGATGTGCTCCTAGCATGATCATGACCTCCGGCTGTCGTGTGGCTTGGAAGGGGCAGTCCCATCCTCCATAGGACTGGTCTCTGACAGACCCCACGAGGCTCGAGTCCACACCTGATCTCTGCTGCATCCCTTGTGCTCCCATCCATGGTGCCCATCGCACAGGGGTGAGGGTTTGCCCTCACCCCAGGAACAGCTTCTTCCCTGGGCTTGCCAGTGGGACTTTGGCAGGTGAAGGTCTCCCACCATGGCTGTGTGAGCCTGACCGCGGAGAAAAGTTGGGCCATACACAAGAGTGTCAGGACTTTCCAAGAGCGTTTTTGCAGAGATAGCTTTGTGCATGCTGAAATACAGAGTTTAGCAAGCAAAGCTGAGCCTTGGGCGTGTGTAAGCCTGAAAGGTTGTCATTTCTTTTCTTTGATGATGGGATGAGTGCAAATGTAAATTCATCAAACGCCTGGGGCTGGAGGGCAAAGGGTAGAGTCCCTCTCCCAAAATGCAAAGCCCCTTTGCCAGGCTGTGCCTCCTGGGCTGCTGGGGTCTGCCCTGCCCGGGCCACCAGCACCTCCCGGCTGCAGTGGGACAGGGATGGATCCTGGTTGGGGAGTGAGGAGAACAGCCCTCGTACCAGGGGCTGTCACGGCTGCTGCTGGTGAAAACGGGCTTTAAAAGCGAGTGGTGAGCTGGCATGTCCTCCTCCAGCGCTTTTGACTCTAAACTTGGATTCTAGTCCTTCCCCTGTCTCGTTAAGAACAAGTGCTTGGCCCAAGTTACATAGCAAATTTCAACGTTTTAAAAATTGATGCCTTTTTCTGCTCATAACTTAAGCTGTCTAGTTTATCAGAGACATATGGAAAGTTTATTACATTCTTATTACAGATCCAGCCAAGTGAGTTGACTAATGAATGTGATTTTATTGTTTTGTTTTTTTTTTTTAGATAGGACTTGGCATGGAAGACCTCCTCCGACAGGGATAGCTTTGAGTTGAGAAATAAATCACCGGAACGTTTTGTTTTTTTTTCCCTCTGTCCTAAGAATTCGGCTCAGTAAAAGCCACGGCATGTCTGATTTGGGGATGGAAAATGAGGCACAGGCATAAATCACGGGTTTGCAGGGCATTTATTGTGTTGCCCTGTGATGACCCCAGCAGCATGGCACCGTCAGTGCTGCTGGCTCCCTTCCACCATCCTGCCCATGTCACAGACACATGCAGGCTGCCAGACCAGGTTGCACAAATTCATGGGAAACCATCCTTTTGCCACTTAAAACAACTTGGATTTCATTAGTAAGGAATAGGGTCAAAACCATCCTGGGTGCTGGGTGTGTCTCGAGGTGTTCACGATGGCTGGGGCTGCGAGGGTGCAAACCCACACGTGGTTTTTGGTGGCCGAGGGAAGCGTTAAACAGTTTGTGGGCTGCTCTGGGCGAGCTCAGCCGGGTGCCAGGTATGAGCGAGTGGAAACACGGGCTCACGCTGGCCGCCCTCCAAGCCCCGCTGCCGGGGGACGCTCCTGCGCTTTGCGCGGAGGCAGAGCTCCCGCACCCACTGTACCCAACGACCTGGTGCCTGCAGCTCTGCTGGTGCTTTTAGGTTGAAAACAGAGCGCTTCTGTTCCCTTGCTGTGCTTGGATTTGGGAGGCTGCACTTGGTGAGGATGGTCTGTGTGTGCCTCCTCCCACAGGCTGTGCCGGGTCCTCCTGCGCGTCCTCCATCCCTTTCAGTCCCAGGGTGCAACCCTCACGACTTCCAGAGCTGATGCCGGAGTTTCACACTTCCCAGGACAAACTGGGTTTTGTGCTCAGAAGATGCTCCAGCCCTTCTAGTGATGTCCTAGCGCAGATCTCCCTGGGTCTGGGCACAAATTTCATTTTTTCCTTTGTAGGTCACTTCAGCTTTGGGCTCATTTGATTCATGAATTCAGTTGGTTATAACCGATATTATCGTTGGTTTTCCACTACTCAAAATATCCGCCTGCATCTTTCTTCCACTGTTGTGTGGTTTATAGTGCCCGCTGGGACGATGACAGCAGCACTGCAGAACGCAAGGTTTTTGGCTGGGCTGCTATAGTTTTACTGCCTTGCCTTGCATAACGCAGAGACCTTCAGGCCAGCTCCCATGCTTATCCTGCCTCACAGATGGCATTTTGTGGTTTATTGCATCCCTTTGTGTGTCACCTCATCTGGTGGCCATTCCCACCCCCCACCTGCCCCCTTTGCATTCACAGCCTGAGTTTCTACCATCTATAGGCAAAATCTCGTCCTCTGACTCACTGCTTGGTGCTTACCCCCCTGCTAACCGTGGCATGATATCCTCGTGCTGGGAGCGTTGTAGGGGGTAGCACACACAGGGGACCCCTCCAGGAGAGATTTTTCTCTACAGCGCCCTAGGGACAAGCCTTTGCTATTTTTTCTCCTTCGCTCTTTACTTCTCCTGCAGCTACGTTCTGCTTTTGTGCAACGTGAGGTATGTTTCCCTGCAGAGTCTGGTAAATCATCTCTCCTCCAAGGCTCTGCTTCTTCCCTTGGTCTCTTTGTAGACCATGTGCACTGACTTTGAACACATTCGTAGGTCTTGGCAGAGCAGGAGCTTCCCTGGAAGGGTGAGCCAAGGATGAATTTTACACCAGTTTTTCTCTTCAGCCCTCACCTTCTCTCCATGGCTCCACAACCCAGCGCTGGCTGTGCCTGAGGTTGCTCCACTCTGTTCCTCATTCC
>NW_009731537.1:52066-52708 GCF_000703405.1 Apaloderma vittatum | reverse complement strand
CCTGCTCCTCCTCTATGGCAGGCTTAGCGCATCTCTTAAACTTGGATCCTCACGGCATCAGCCATCTGGTGTGTTTTAGCAATACAAAGAGTTATTGTTTGCTCCGGAATCCGTGTTCTGGCGAGGTAGCTCGGCTTCTGGAACGCTCTGCTGGTTTGCCAAGGGTCCTTCTGCTCCCCTGGCAAGTGCAGGTGTGTTTGGAGCAGACTTTGTCCCTTGACAGAGGCGCCGCTCAGATTTTTCTTTTCTTGTTTTTTTTCCTTGTCTAATCATAATCCGGACATTTCCCACAGTGAGCCTACACTTGTCAGGAGTGGCACCCAGGGGTGCTCCTGGCTATCTGTTCATGGCAGCAATGTTCTGAGCTTTGGGCTTGAAGTCTTCATGTCTTTTCTAGCTTTAAATCTCTTAATGTCCTTTAACATCAAGCCCTTCCTCAAAGGCAGGGTCTCGATCAAAATGCAGTGCCCAAAAGCGTGCCCCTTGGGAAACCACGTGGAGAGGAAAGTGAAGGGTTAAAAGCAGAGCCCTGCTGCCAGTTGGGGACATTGGTGCATGACAAATGTGGCTTTTGCATTTCCCTTTCCAAATGAGCCCATAGTCAGCCTAATTTCGGAGAGAGCCGCCTCTGAACCGGAGTGA
>NW_009731537.1:50889-52017 GCF_000703405.1 Apaloderma vittatum | reverse complement strand
TGTGTCTGGCAGGGCTGCGGCAGCCGCTTGCAGGTTTAATTTGTAAATGCTGACACATGGCATTTCCTCACCGTCTCGTTGGGAAGGGCGGTGTGTCTGCCGGCACTTCCAATTTGTCACTGTCAGGACTGGCCCCATCTCCTGCTCATCTCTGAAATGTCTTCTGATCGGTGCCAGGGAAGTTATCGGCATATAATTTATCATTTACTATTACCAGAAGGGTTTCTTCTGCAAACATCCCTCAAATGATTATCCAGATTATGTTAGGTAGCTCTTCCCTTCACCTGCGAAGGTCTCTCCCGGTGTCTGGTGCTCTGCAGTAGTGCTGGGGAGAAAAACCGCCCTTGATGTGATGTCTCCTTTGCCAAAAAGCCTCGATTAACAACCAGCTGAGGCTGCCCCGGTGAGGCACCACCTACACCTGTGCATGTGCCTTTCCCCAACTCACAGCAAAAAGGGGGACGTGGCAGCTGCTTTTGGAGCTAAACCACAGTGTTTCTCAAAAGGTGCATCACAAAAACATCTTTACATGTGCTCCTGTAATGACCAAAGCACATCTGTAGGGTGCTGGCTCCTTCCTGGGCATGGGAACCTGCACCTGCGGGATGCTCTGGGGGACCCTTCCCCCCGCCCGCAGGCTTGGCCAAGGGGCCTCACCCAGCTCAAACAACCCAAACTGCAGCAAGACTGAGCCCCGGGGCCGTTCTGCATCCCTTGTAGGGGTGAGATGTGCTCCCCCAGCACAGCCCCTCTGCTCCCACTTGTCTCAGCTGCTGTTTTTCTCCAGTTCCTCCCGGCCTCCTCAGCAGCAGCCACGCAATCAGTTAAATCCCCGGCTGGCGCCCAGGCTCGTATAGGGCAGCTTTTCCTGGAAGCTGGCTTATGGTTTTATAGTTCTGCTTTATTAGAGACATGAAAGTGATTTTTGTTGTTGCTGTTGTTTTATGAGCCAGACTTCAAAGGCGGCAGTTATGCAGACTGGGCAAAGACCTGCTGGTATCTCATGGAAAATTGTGGAAAATCCCTTCTCCTCAGAGCCCATTCTGCAGCCAGGCTGTACTTCTGTTATTTTGATTGAAATTTCTGATTTCCCTCATCCCCCGTGACGTGGCAGGAGTGGCTGTGGGA
>NW_009731537.1:40022-50762 GCF_000703405.1 Apaloderma vittatum | reverse complement strand
CCCTACAAGCGCTAGGCAGTGCTCCTTCCCTGTGGGCAGCACCAGGCATGGCTGTTCCTCGACTCTATGTCTTTCCCCACGTCCTCTCTCCAGCTGCGTTTTGTCTCTCTGATGATGTCCCTGGGGTGTGGGACTTAATCTTCCTTCAGGACCTTGCGCACAGACCCTGGTTCTGGGTGCGGGCAGGGGGGATGCAGGGCAGGTACCTCCTAACCAGGCATCCCAAGGATGGTCAAGGCACCTCTTCTGGCAGAAATCTGTGTCAGGATGGTCCTTCACATGCCCTCCCAGATCTCAGGCTGTTTGGGAGACGGCGTTGTACCTGCACAGCCGGGGAAAGGCACATCGGTGACCACTGGACTTTTTTGTCGGGTTTTTTTGGATTGCAGGGAGCTTGTGCTGGTAAGAGTTGTGGCCCAAATGACAGTTTTGCTGGTGTCCCCCAAGCTTCCTGATGCAGATACTCCCCTAAAAAACCCCACAGCTTCCCAATTTCCGAAAGCAAACAGTGCCCAAGGGGTGGCTTCTCGAGAGGCGACGGGTCCCTCCTCCCTGGCTTCGTTCTGCTGCTCTTCCCCGAGCCCGCGGGCGTGGGGAGCCGAGCCCTTTATCAGCTCCTGTACACCAGGAAATTTTGTAAGTGTCTGAGAAGACCCTGAGGCTATATAAAAGTTCAACTTCTGATTCATTTCCTTCCTATCCAGGGATAGGCTAATTTGAGAGTATGCACTGAACATTAATTACCTTCCCTGCCGTAGTTTCCTATTCAGGCATCCTTTCCCAGATGACTTTCGGCTCGCTCAGGTCCAAGGCCATAAAAGCTCCCCTATTAAGAAAGGAAATATTTTACATCAGGTTTATACTGTATGCCTGAGGTCATCAGAAGTACAGATCGAGTGGCAGAAATACACACTGTGCTCTCTCCTTCCAGCATGAAAAATGAGTCAATAACTCATCGATTTAAATTAAAATGTCTGCCTTGCAAAATGCCTCCGAGCGCTAATATTTGCAGCCCCCGTGTTTGGCGGGAGCGATTGGAAATCCGTTGCCCCTGTAAAGAGTGCAGGGATCCATCTCTGCTAACGGCGTGCCGTTGCCGACATCTGGGGAAAAAAACCAACAACAAAAAAACCCTTCTTTCCCTTCCCCTGGAAGGATCCGACAAGGTGAACTTTTGGAAATTGCCTTTCCTTACATATGAATTATGTATCAAACAGGCGGCGGTCAATATATCTGGCTTCTTCACAAGGTAATTAAGAATAAATGTGGGAATTCAGGCAGAACTGTTGCCCTGTGCGGGAGGTGAGCGTAACTGTACGGAGCTGGCTCGGAAGCGAAGGGCTTCGCGGCGGGGATGCTGCAGTGACGTGAGGGGGGAATGGCTTGGAGAAATCCCTTTGCCGATTGCCGGTGCTGCGCCGTGCTGGACTGAGGCACTGTTTGCATCCTCCCCTCCCTCCCAGCAGTGGGAATATCCCACGTTTTTCATCGTTTACTGGGTTATTTGTTGGATGGAGTCTGGATGCAGCTCTCCAAGTCTGCACATGGTTATTGCCCCCAAACCGCTGGGCTCGGAGCAGGAGGAGGCTGCGCGCTGTAACTTGTGCTGTCTCGGGTATCTTGGAATAATATCGACTTGAATTGAAAAAAAATAAAAATCTGAGTGTTCCTCTTCACCCAAATCTCTTTTTGAGAGCTAATTAAAAAGTAGCTGTGTTAGTGAACACATTTACGGTCATTAGCAAACAGTCAACTAACTAATTTTAAAGATTTATGGTGTTGGCAGCAGGTAAATTATAGTCTTTGGAGAGTTTTCTTGCAAACGATCTGAAAGTAAGGTTTGTTCTAGCCTCAGGGAAACATAAAGGAAATGCATTTAATGACCACAAATTGTATGTGCTGATAGTCTCAATAAGATATTTAATGCGTACTTGCAATTTTAGCCGTTGGAAAAGTATGACAACATTAATAGCAGGGTGTGACGGCTGGGTGTCCTCTCTACCCCTCAGCTGCTTTGCTCCAGGATCCGCTGTCTCCAAGAAGCTCTCAGGGCCCCCAGGGAGGGATTTCCTCCTCTTACCTGGTTAGGAAAAAGCTGTGATGTATTAAAAATAAGCGTGCGACTGTTTTCCAGATTTGGTTATAAAAGCCTGCTAGTCTCCAACCGTGACATGTATTATGGTCTCGGTTTCACAGTTAGAATAATGTTTAGGTTGGCAATGAAAGCCCTGAGTGTGCTTGCAGAGGAAAAGACACTGGCTGCGCTCACTCGAAAGTGCTTTCAGCCGCCCTGCTCTTTATTTGTCCCCTGGGCAACCCTCTCCACCCTCACTGACAGGTCACCACAGTGTTTCCCCAGCACGGCCGAGGTTCGGGTGAGACACGTTAGATGGGTAGGAGGCAGGGGACGGCGTCTCCTCCAGACCTCCTCTCTCCGGGCATCGTGGCAGGGACGTGCCGAGAGCCGCCAGGCTGGTTGCAAGTCATGTGCAGGCTATTGAATCCCCACTTCTGATCTTTTTGCCCTAAAACCCCATTTGTAAGTAAGAGCACCAAGGCTAATAATGAACTGGGTCCAGAGAAGCTGTAGATGGTCCTGAATGACTGAAGAAGGCAATTTCCCTAACGGAGCTGTGGGCCCCTGGCAGTGGTTAGTGCTGGGCAGAAATGCATCACTTAGCTGGTGTTATTTAAGTGTAAGATACTTGATCAAGCACACAAAATTTTGTTTGATGTATATTCTTTTCCCTCCTTGGAAGGAGCCGTTATTTACACATGCGAGTGCTTGCAACGTGTGTGGGAGCTTCCTCGCCTACTCCTGGACCCACACGGAATATAAATGACCGTGTTTCTCCTTGCTAGCAATGACTCCATCTGAGGACTATCTTCCCTGCATGTTAACTGTTAATTATAGGATACATTCATGTCATTAAAGTTTATCTGCGGTCCTTTCCTTCCGCCTGTTAAATTGCTAATGCATCTCACGCAGATTAATTCCCGAGGCTTCCCCTCCTTTTCTGCAGAGGCGCTGGGCAGCTGTGCAGGAGGTATGCCCGTGGCTGGTGGGAGCAGGGCTGTGCCGGACTGGGAGCTCAGAGCATGACCCAGGGTAGCCAAACGGCTGCTGGGTCCTCTTGGCTTATTGCCTGCCAAAACCACCGCATTGAAGTGGAGCCCTGGATGAGAAAAACTGTGCTGCGTGGCATGGGCAAGGGGCTTTGGTGTGAGCCCCGCTGCTGCACGGGGGGTTGCTGTTGCTCTCCCTTCCCTTAATGAAGAGATGTTTCGTGGGCCTGGGAACATGCCTGGCTCCAGCAGATTATTAAATAACCAGGATGTTCGCCGGGGATGATGCCTCCAAGGGCATCCTCCAAGCTCAGCTGCCAGCAGGAAGGGCTCCTCTCTCCTCCCAGCTGTAATTAAGCTCTTGTCAGCCTGAAGCCCCGAGGTGCGGGGGGAGATGGACGGCAGTCCCAGCAGTCCCCTGGCACCTCTGGTTAAGAAATTTGTATTTCAACTACCCGTTAATTGGCATAAACCCTGGCAGGGGCTGCTTGCCCATCCTCTTGGGATGGGACTGGCTGCAGGAGGCTGCTGTGGAGGCTCATCCTCACTGCTGGAGGCTGAATCCTCTTTTTCTGTGGCAATCAAAGGGCTTTTGATGCCTTTATTTTGGGGTATCTGATTTCTGATGCATCACAAGAGGTCTAGGGGCAAACATGCTCCCCAACATTGGTGCAGATTTGGGACGTCAGGGGCTGGCCCCGAGAGTGCCTTGGCAGCAGGGCAGATACCAAAGCTGTGGGAAGCCAAAGATTCATCATCCAAGTTGATATTTATATGGTGTCTGTTTATCTTGAATTGCGAACGAGGTTTTCCTGGGTTTAGACAACTTGTCGGTGTCTTTCTGTCTCCTTCTCCTCTTCTTTCCATAACTGCTGACGGTGGATTTCTGGCATGCCTGAAAACCTGTTCCCATAAAAACATTAAAAACATTAAAAGGACCAAATTATTTAAGAGCTGGGAGCATGGGTGGGAAAGGAGGCAGAAAGCCAGATCTGTGTTTTTTTGGCCATTAAGCTGCATATCATGCTTAATATAGCAGGTGATATCTTCAACCTCCCCAGAAGTTCAAGGAAAGAGCCAAAAAACCCGAGAAGCTGGTTCTTGTCAAGACAGACTTACTTTTACTAGATGCTGCCTTTAAATGTATTCCTGTAAATATGCGGCCCGAGCTGTGGGGGAATTGCTCCCGTTGCGGAAGATGTGCTCATGGGAGATGGCAGTCTCCAGGCGGATGCTCCTTCTCCTTTCCTCCCTTTCTGTGCCATGGGATGGCAGGACACGATGCCTGGTCCCACGCCTGCTCTGGAGCACCTCATGTGCTCTTCCATGGCCCCTCCGTGGGCTGGAAGCATCATTTGAGTCTTGAAAACCTCAAGACTGGGTGTTTCCCCAAGCCCCAGGGTCTGTGTCACCAGGCCAAGCTTTGGGAAAAGCCATTTGGTTATTGGAGGTTTAAAAAACCAAAGCAAAACCTGCTTCCTTAGGTATCCTCGTAACTCCTCCGAGCTGAGCCAAAGGGACCCAGCAGGTCAGCACCCCAGACCAGACACCTCCCAGGAAGCCAAAGGCAAATTTCTTTGCACTTTGGGTATTTGCAACTTTTTCAGCAAGTTTCAGATGCGTTTGTGAGAGGGTAGAGCCCACTGGGCGCTCTTGCTGGAAGGGAGGCGTGCCAACCCTCACCGGTCCTTGGTGTGGGGATGGATGGCGTGAAGCGTTGATGTGGGGATGGGCGACACGAAGCATTGATGTGGAGACAGGTGCCATGAAGCTGTGGTGGGCAGGGACAGCTGGACCTTGCAGCTGCCTCTCTAGGCAGACACTCAAACCTTGTGTATCTTCAGGCCCCGTTTGCATTTTTCCTACTGAAATGATCATAAAAACTTCAGCACAAAAATGTTTATATCTGTTAAATTGAGATGGGCTTATTATGTGGTTGCTCTTCCAACCGTGGCTGGGCGCCCATGCAAGGGGCTGGCCGGGGAGCGCTGCTGTGCCGTCCGTGAGTGCCGACCTGCCAGATCCCTGCCTGTTTGTTAGAGGAGAACTCTCCCGCTATGGAAACCCTGTTCCTACAGCCAGCCTCTAGCTCCTTTAAATATTCTGGCACTGGGCTCTGCTGAGTGCACCACGTTCCATCATTTCTACCCGTTTGCTCCCTCCACAACTCCACGTAAAACTGCACCTGGGTGCCGACGGTGCTTAAAATATTCCTGCTTGGCACGTGTTACATCGTGAGAGATGGGAGTGTTCCAGAGATGAGGGTGAGACGGCGGAAGGCGTCTGAAGCTGTGAGAGGAAATCTAACACGTCAACCTCCAGCCTTTCCATGCAGAGCTCTGCTTGGGGCTTCTCCAGGCTTCACTAACTGGAGGGAGGGAATATTTCCTTAACCATCCCCAAGGCCTGGAGTGAGCCGCTGCCTTCCTCCCTCATCCTCAGCTGATGCTTTCATTTGGGGAAACCACGAGGTCAGAAGTTCCCTCTAATATCCCTCATGCTGGCTCTTCTCACCGCCTTTTCCTTCCCCATCTGAAAAAGGCAGAAGGGAAGGGTGGAGGATTTGTGCTTCACTTTGCATCTTGCTGTGCCCTTGCTGTAACCATGCCTAAAAAAACCCAGTTCTTTTCCCCATCATAAGCTTTTCCCTTATTCAGAGCCAGGGCAGGCATCATCCCTGCTCCAGCCCTGCCTGCAGCCCTGGCAAGGCAATCCCGGCACTCCCCGAATGCCGCGGTTACCATTTTTTTGGCCAGGGCGCCCGAGGACTTTCCCTGGGGCAAGAGCTCTGCTGGCTGTTCCTCTGCTGCACTACATCCCGTGTTTGCAGCCTTTAAATAAGTTTATTTTCGGCATTAGTAAATTTGTGGGTTTGGTGGGGTTTTTTGATGGTTTTTTTTCCTCCTTTGGTGGTCGGAGCAGCCAAACAAGTAGCTGTGGGGAGAGAGAGTTAAAAAAGAATAAGAAGTGGTGATGGGAACAACTCCAGCTCCGATGCAGGGATGAGGCAAAGCCCGGGAGGGATGACCAGGAATTTCCTCTGTGCAGCCGAGAGCGGGAGCTGGCCCCTCTGCTTTTTAAATCATTTTAGTGTGGAAATGATCCAAAAATTGACAATCTCAGAAGATATAGCATGAGGGGAGGAAGGGAGGGACGCTGCCGGTGCCCAGAGGCCACGATGAGGGGCAGCCCTCCCTCAGGAAGGGGGGTGAGGAGCAGCCGGGGTGACCCCACGTGGGGCAGGATCCAGCCCAGCGCTACTCTGCCCAGCAGTTCTGAGCCAGCATCTCCCATTAGGAGGAGTTTTCAGGTTGCTTTTTTCCCCTTCCCCAGAACCTGTGCTTTTCCCTTGCCATCGTCAATCATTTTGGCTGGGAACAGGAACTTTTATCTTCATTTTCGCCCTTGAAGGTGATGTCATTGCTCTGGCGTTAAGGCAGGAACATTGCCTTCTGCTTGCCAGCACTCGCCGTTCCCGCAGAGCCTCTTTGGTGGCGGTCGCTGCTGCGATAGGCCTTTTTTTTTTTTCCCCTCCCTTTAGTTTCCTGAGATTTTCTGAGGCTGAGCTAGGAATACGGGAGCTGCTTTGGGGCACAGGCAATCTTGTTGACCAAATGAAGTGTGCTTTTGGAGTAGTTTGTTTGGCAGCTTTGAGGTCTGGTCATCTCCTCCTCTGATGGAATCCAAAGCGTGAGTGTTGCTGAGGGTGTTGAGTTGGTGTTTGGAATTTCACACCCCAGCTTTGTGTTATTGTTTAACCCCCACCTGAGAGAAATAACCATCTTCTCTCCAAAGTGATGCTCTTAAATTTAGCTGTATCTCCATCCATGCATTGTGGGCATGGAGGAACTTACAGCCTGGGTGAACCCATAGGCACACGTTGAGCATCTCCACGACCCATCCCGCCGCCCCCGTGTCGCCTCTACTTTCCGATCATCTTAATTCTTTAGCGATGGCGGCCCCCAATATTAGCTTAATGCGTCGCTAGTGTAATATCCGTGATGCTGATTAAATTAAAGAAAGGTTTCCGCTCAAACTGGGATTCGATTACGTGTGTTAATCCCCTTTTCGCCCCCCGAGGAGATGTTCTGGGGAGTGCGGTTGGTGCTCTCCCGCTGCGAGAGGCTTTACCCGCCGCGTGGTGCAAGTGGCTGCGGAATTAAGGCTACGAGAGATGCTGCTGCACAGTTTGGTTAGTCAAGAAAAAGGAACATTTCCTTCCCAGACAGGAAAATCACACTTTATGTACTTGTTTCTAGTCTTCAACTTAACAAGATTTCGCTCATTTATGTCTTTAAAAGAAATGATCCTGTTGGAAATATTTGTTGTGCCGTCTCCCCTGTGGAATGGAGAGCGCAGACAGAGCAAAATCATAGTGGGTTTTTCAAAATAATTTGTTATTTTTTAGGATCCTAGAGAAACTTGGGGCTGTCTTAATCTGTGTCAGTATAGGTGGAGGATGCTGACTTTAGGGCACACCGTGAGCTCCTGTCCTGCACTGATGAGGCTTTTGTGGCATCAAGTTGGGTTTGGGCTGGATTGAGCAGGGGGAAAGCAAAACGAGAAAGCTTGCCTTGGTCCTCTCCCTGATGGGGAATTTCCTTCCCTGCCCCACGCCTGGGAAGTGGCACTGAAGGTTTTTTTCAAGCACTTTGAGAGCTCCTGTTAAAAGGTGGTGTCAAAATGAAAAATGTGATTTTCTCCGAGTGGCCCCACCTGTGACTCATCCATCTCTATTAGGGCAGAGAGTCGGAGTGAGTTATGAGAAGTCCTTGTCAACTTCAGGAGAATTTTTTCCTAATTTTAGGCGTGGTTTTACTCGCTGGGGAGATCTGGCAGAGGATTCTCATGGAAAAACAAATTAGCTTAATGCTAATATAGCACAGAATTTATTAAATTGTTTATTTTGCATTTCAAAGGATCTATCAAAGGCATGAACTTAGAAACAGAAAAAATTACTTTGAACATAAAATTTTGCCACTGCGTTACCTGTTTGCAGTGTGTAGCCAAATTTGAACCTGGACTCTCACCAGGGTGTTTGTTGCCATCCCTGGTCAGGGAATCGAGATAACCAGCTTTAAAAAAACCCACCTCGAACAAATAAAAAAATTTCAACATTTAGTTCGGCCTAAATAATGGGAACATGTGTCTTCTGCAAGACCACTTGCTGCCCAAGACACTGCTGACCTGAGGGAGATTATTTTTAGAAAAACTCATTTTTAGGCTTCTTCCCACCAGAACAGGACAGGACCAAAAAGCAGGATCTGTCCCCAGAGTGTCTCTGGGCTGCTTGAGAAGCAGGTTGGTGGTGTCAGACCCATCTTCATGGGGCAGGAGAAGAAGCAGATTCTGTGATGGGTCACGTTGGGATTTCTGCCCTGTCCTGCAAGTTTAGTTGACAGTTTTGGAGTATTTTTCTTTATTTGTGATGTTGGTGTGGAAGAAAGATATTGAATTAAAGCTGGATTTTGCCAAATCAGAGCGCTTTCCTGGAAGGTCAAAATGTCTTGTGTTTTTTCTGCCTATTAGAAAGAAATATTATTATTTTCTTCCAAGAAAAAGAAATCTATACATTCCTGGTTTTAATCTGAAGTGAGAAAATAAAATATTTCTCCTTGCTGCTGGTCGTTGTGAAAAGTCCTATGTGGGGCCAGGGAAGCGTCGCTGCCCTGTGCTGCCAGGGTGGGTTACCCTGCGGTGACGCTCACACCATTTTCCACGTTGAGAAGATGGAAATCCTAGCTGAGAAACTCTCCCCACAGCCCCCTGAGACCCTGGCATGCTTCAGAGCCTGCTTAGGCTAAATAAGAGCCCTTTTACAGGGGATGGGAAAAGTTAAACATATTGCTTGGGTTTACAAGTAGTCATTAAATATTTGTTGCTGGGCTGTGATGGGTTCCCATTCTGTCTCAAGGTTGCTGTCCAGTCTGGTTAAAGGACACAAATAAATCTAGAGGGGGCTCTGTGGTTACGGTGGCCCAGCCTGGCCAGGAAAAAGCCCCCAGCTTTGAATTTTTGGAGGGATTTTGGGTCCCTGGTTTTCTGCTCCCTCTCTCCCTGGCTGTACAGAACCGCCTGATAAAGCAATAACTCAGCTTTATTGATTATGTCAAAGGCAGTAATTCAGGAAAGCTATTTAAATTCACAAGAGGAAGCTATTGCAATTATAAGTGTCTGCAGCAGATTATTAATCATTTTTGTTATGGCTATCAAGCCACGAGACAGACATTTTCTGTAAGGCTTACGTGAGTGCCTGCTCTTCACTAATGACTTGGGTTTTGCTCGCTTATTGGTTCATGATGCGGAATAAAAAATAAGCAAACTGTTCTTTATCTAAATCAATATGCATAAAGCTTTATAGGATATTGCTACAGGAGCATATAAACTTCCTGTAGTTTAAATTCATATTCTGTTTAATCCAGCCATATCCCAGCGCTCCTTCCACACTCCCCTTCCCTTTATTTCTCCAGCGTTATTCCCGCTGCCCTTTGGGGCAAAGCAAGTTGATTTTTTGCAGTATTTGCCTGCACAGAAGCCTTAGTGAAAGGCTAAATCCAGCCCCCAGTGCTTTCAGGGGACACTTGCTGGGTTGCAGAGCCAGACGGGATCCCCATGGTCTCACCAGCAGATTGCACGTGGCCATGTCATGGTCCCTGCTTGGTTTTGGGGTCTCAGCCTGCGTGTCCGGCACTTCACGTCACCCGCTGCTGCCCAAATCCCTGCACAGTTCTCTTCTCCATCTACTTTACTGACGTCCAACCTCCTGCCCAGACTGCCGCAATGTGCCACAGCTCATGGTGCAGGTGAAGCCACCCGTGAGATATCCCCTCGCCCTAGGAATATCCAACAAATACAGGAAATTTAGGCAAAGGGAATAAAACCCAGTGAGGCGATGGAGAGCGTGACTGTTGGGGAATGATTAATAAGAAATGCAGGACCCGCATAAGAAGGGAGATGCTGTGTCACGGGGGGGCTGTGATGTTCTGCTGGATGGGCCTGGACACAGGGAAGGGAGGGGGCAGAGCTGGGTCTCGTCTCTCCGTGGTGCTTTGGGTGCGGAGGATGTCAGCCCAGGCAATGCTCTGCTCCCCTCAGCCTGAGCCAGCCTGGGCCCCTTTCTCTCCATCTCCTTGCTCGGGTTCTGCTGGGGATGGATGGTTTTGGGGCTGGTTATTGGCTTTCAGCTCTCCTGTGAATATCCGGCTCTTCCAGCCAGGGAAAATGGGCTTTTACACCACTCCTTTAAATTACTACTTACCTTTGGTTACCAATGAGACCCCAGAGCTGATAACACCGGCAGGTTAAAGCCCAGCAGGCTTGGCTGATGGCCAGTCCCCATTTATACCACAGACAGGCTATTTTTTTTCTGGAAAGGCAGTTAAGCAGAACATTTCTCTATAAAAAGCTGCAAAAGAGATCAGAGTAGCTCTCTCTCTCCTCTGCCATCTCCTCTGCTTAGTGACCTAGAACTAAATGTTTTATTGTTAGAAGGAAAAAAACCCAAAATGTAATACATATATATATTCAAGGCAGGTCTTTGATACAGAGTTTTGGGAAAGCTTTTCTCTACGGTTGGATGAGGTGATGCTTGCATGAGTCACCTGCTGAAGAGGAGAAGAGACCTGAAGAATCCTCTTTGGTGGATGAAGAGATGTGGGGTCCCTGGTTTTGTCC